>NW_007578084.1:248874-310491 GCF_000690725.1 Stegastes partitus | reverse complement strand
TGCTGCAGTTGTTGTTGCTGCAGTGGTTGTTGCTGCAGTTGTTGTTGCTACAGTGGTTGTTGCTACAGTGGTTGGTGCTGCAGTGGTTGGTGCTGCAGTTGTTTGCACTGTAGTGGCTGTCGCTGCAGTGGTTGGTGCTGCAGTTGTTGGTGCTGCAGTTGTTGAAACTGTCAAGAAATAATATGCAGATTGCCATGAAAATGTCTTTGCATAAGGTCATAGTGATTTAGATGAGCCTCCAGTCTTTACTTGAGTTCTGACCATATAAGCCAAACTCTGCAGACCCTTCATTTTATTTTGATTTGTATTCTCTCTTTAACAGAGCACAGCATTCAATGTAAAACTGAACTCTATGTCAGTGATTTTCGATTTTTCCACTATCAATCATTACTCTTGAAGCTGCTTCATGCTTCTTGAGTGCATTGTTATTACTGAGTGCAGTACACGGTATTGTATAAATTACATACAACATATAACATTCATTCAGTTGTTTTTGTTTTTCATTGTTACTATTCCATTTATAATTGTAGCTACTTTATTTTTAATGGTATATTTTTTAGTTATGAATTAATTAATGCTGGGGTTTTATTTTTTATTTTTGTTTTTGTTTTTTGCTTTTTTTGGGGTTTTGGGATTTTGTGGCTGGAGCCTATCACAGCTGACTCAGGGCGAAGGAAGGGGACACTCTGGATAGGTATCCAGGTAACAGGGCTACACTTAGAGACAGATAACCAAGCACACTCACATTCACACCTACGGACAATTTAGAATCACCACTTAACCTCAACGTGTTTCTGGACCTTGTAGGAGGAAGCCAGAGAGCCCGGAGAGAACCCACGCTGCATGGGGAGAACATGCAACCTCCACGCAGAAAGATCCCGGGTGTCCTCACCACCCCAACTGGTGACCTTCTAGCTGTGAGGCAAAAGTGCTAACACTGCTCCACCTTGCGGCCCTGCATATTACCATTTCACCATAAGTTACCCTCTTGAAAGTAAACCAACTGAATTAATCTACTGCATTCAACCATATGTAATGAAATGCTTTGGCTTCTTGCTGTATAACTGTAACTTAATCAAGTTTTAATTAAGTTTAAGATTGTTTAGTCTACCTGTCATGCATGTATTCATTCTCACGATTCGTCAGTGTGTTGTCATTCTAAACAAGAAATGGACACTTTTTTGGTTTGATTTTTGCTGTTTGATCTGGCTGACAGGAATGTTGAAGAACTGTCATGTTCAGCGGAAATTCATGAAATTTATTTTATGAGACAATCAGTAGTTTATTGAGATGATATCAAAAGCAGGTGGAACATAACATTTTCTAGAGTTTCAAATGTATAGCACAGAATAAAGAAGAGTTACTTATTAGTATTACCTTATTTTAGATGCTCAGGATTACCCATATCTGCTACTCTGAAAACCACAAAAATATCACTCGTAATGAATATTTACCTTGTGCTGAGGCCGCATGAAAACATACAAGCAACAATATCCAACAAAAGAATTTAGTTTCCATGTTGAGTGGTGTTCATGTGACTGTTCTCTGTATAAAGACTTTATTCTGATTGTGACTTTGTGCTAAGTCTGTGAATTGCTCCTCCTTCAGCTATTGAATGGGAGTGACAAGGCATCAATCACAGAAGTTTCTTTCAGGTAAGGTGACATTGACTGTCAAAATATAACAGAATAAGAAAAAGCTCATAAAATGCATCATACAGTTAAACACATTTTTTTCTGTTTGTATAGTAGCACACTGTTGTTTAAATACCATTTACTCATCCACACACTCAAAACACTGGCATTTTTTCTTTTGCCATGTGAAAAATGATAAGTAATACAAGAGAAACATACAGGGAAAAGAAATTGTGTTTACATTTATCCAAATGATGTAGTAATCTAGCACAGCTCTATAAATGCTCTAAGTTGAATTTATTACATTCATGTTTTGTAAACACAAGTGGGCCAAAAAGAGAAGTACAATGCCATCAACTGTGAATTTTCCCTGGTTAAAATTCCATTGATATTACAAAGCCATGATTGGATACCAACATTGAGGCTGTCAAACAGGTTTTTTTTTTTCTTCTTAAATTAATGTAGTGCAGTTCTTCTCTTTCTCTCCTCTCTTTGCTCTTGGTTGTGCCAAGCTGTACTATTGTCTATTATGACTGTATAACTATCATTTAAGTTTCATCTACATGATGTAGACTCTAAGTTCAACTCTTTTTAAAAGCTTTGCAGATTCTCCCTACCACTATTGAGCGCTTTTCCAAAGCAGAGATATATTTATATGAACTGTACTTTATAAAATCATGTATTTACAGAACAGCAGCTATGGCTCATTAATTTTACAATCTGTTTTCATGGATATGCTTTTTTTTTTTTTTATTAGGAAACAAACAAATCAACCACACCTATGAATGCATAATTTATTGTTGTGTTTTCACTTAATTATTATAATGCTTTTTCTCACCTGATGACTTGTTATTTGATTCAGTGCTCTCTTGCTGTCTTATAAATGCTGTTCTGAAAAAGCAAAATTCGCAATGTGTTTCTAGTATTACATATCAATATTTTTTCAGCAGTGCATAGATAATGGATGGACAGATGGATCTCTGTTTTGTTCAGCCTTTAATGTCTTTATTTAACTGCTGCATGTCCATGTCTGAAAACCCCAAAACAACCAGTAATTACTACTCTTCTAAATAATCAATACTCTACTGACTATTTATGTGTAACTCACAGCAAAATACATCAGTTCCCATTATATTTAATGTTAGGACATTCATCTTTGCTTGTTTGTGGTAGAATACAGCATGTTTTTGCCTCTTAAGTCCTAAAACGATTTACAGATTTTTGCTCAAAAAACAAACTTGAGAATATAACGTATTTAGTTTCTTCCTTGCTTTAACCGCCAACAGAGCGCAACAACAAAAAATACATTTGAAAAGGGATGTGACCTGATTATTTTCAAGGATTACAAACCAATTAGCGGTAAACCAATCAACAAGACACACTTTTATACAAGAAACATAACACTACCAAATAATTTAATATTTAACTTTAATATACACGTTTCTACAGCGTCTTTGGATGCCTCGTACAAATCTTTGGCCACCATGGTTCCTGGAGCGAACATGTTTGTCCGGACGCTTTCAGTGTAACACACCGTGCGCATGCTCAGTTGTCCAAAGCTCTTGACTGCACGGTGGCTAGAGTAGTACAGTCTTATTTCTCTGCTGAAGCGGAACTTTGTGCTTTTCAAACGGTAGTTTATTTTATTATTGTAGGAACTGAATTGTCTTCCTGATTTCAAAACAGCAATAGCAATAGTGTTGGTTTCTATTAAAATAACACTGTAAAATCCACTCAGCTAAGCGTTAGCATGTCTGTTTTGCTAGCTAGCTAGCTAAACAACGCGAGTAACGTCGTTCTCAACTTTAACACATTAAATTAAATTTCTTAGTTTATTCCCCAAGTAAATACTTTTTTTTTTGTTTTTTAAAAACCAAATTAGCGACCACATTCTTTTTCACAAAGGATGTCTCAGTCGCAAGACAAGACTGTCTGAGGTGGGATAAACATAGCTCACGCCACTCCGCGGCTTCAGTGTTTTTGGCTTGTACAATAATGTGACAGCAGTCCTGCAGAAACAGAATGGACAGAGAATTGTTGCGGCAATGTCTGACGTATCATGGAGAATCTCTGTTCAACAAACTGAAATGTGAACAGACGGAGAACCCAGACTTCCAAGCCGTGGTGTCTGACTTGTGTAAGGCCACGTATCAAAGGTATGTCAGCGAGTAGTGACTCCACGTACAACGATAACAGAATTCCCACGAGGCTCCACTTGTGTCATGAGTGTCAAGAAAACAGTCGCATCATTACTCTTTTATGTGTTCTAGTAGAAGGAGCGTAAAGATAGTGGCCATCTGATGTCTGGTTATTTTTCAGTTTGTGTTGTTTCCATCCACAGCCTTTATCTTATCATTTTTTGGTCTAATACCATGCTGCAACAGTTATTTCTTTATTAGTCAGTCCGTTTGGTCTATAAGTCTGTAAAGTCTCTCTTCGATGATTGATTCAAGCCCTGCAATCCTATCTTTGTGTATCAAAGTTACACATTTAAAATATTTAACCATGAGAAGAATCCTTACCTGCGTTAAAGAAACATAAATGTATCTCTGCACATTGCTTCGTTAAGAATGTGCAGATCTATCAGTCACTGCCTCTCTCTCCTCACATTCGCCCCTACTCACTGCAGCTCAAGCACACCAGCTCACCTGCTACTTTGCCGAAACACCATAAAATAACTCTGCCCTACAAAATGGCAAGTTGTGATATTAGACTAATTTAACCATACACGTTTGAACCAGAAGCTGATTATAAAGAAGGATAATAAAATAGAACGCTCCATTCTGTTCCTTATGTTTATCATGTATGAAACCCTGGAAGTCTGTAAGTGTTTTTAATCCCTTTTATACACACAGTCCTTTCATTTATTCTGATGGCATCTGAATGTATTTGTTTCATGGCTGAATGAACACCACAATCAATTTTCCACAAAAGACTTGTTGGCGGTCTTACTAGGTAGCATTTCTGTATCAGTTTTCACTTGGCGCAAGTCTGAATTGCACGCCTGCGCATTAACAGATATGCACAGACAAACTTAAAAGCTTGAAGAGGCTTTTTCCACATTTCAGCACCAATATTGGTACAGAACCATCTCAGAGAGCTCAAAAAAGAAAATCAAGTAACATGTTTCTCATTCACTGTGCCCTACAATTTCTCTTCTATTACAAACTGAGCTGTCCGTAAAAGTTTTACTGTGATTAATTAATAATAATAATAATTATTAATAATAATTAATTAATTGAATTTCCCTTCTGGGATGAATAAAGTATTTTTCATTTCATTATGACAGAACAGGTACAATTAATGAGACTCACCGTTGATAATAATAAACGTCATTCAGGTTTTGACAAAACGTTACCAGAAGCTGAAGTTTGGTTTGTTGCTTCCAGCCATTTGTGAGAGTATTTCCTCCGAGGTTATTAAATACCTTCAGCATGAAATGTTAGGTACAAACCTTGTTTTCCACCGGACAAGGTCTTACAGTCCATGATAATTATTTTGCCCAACCAGCAGTCCAAAGCCTAAAGATATTTATGGTAGATTGTAAAGATATTAAACAGAGTAAAGCTGCAGATCTTCACATTTAGGCACTTGAACCAATGAGTTATGTCTGAAACTGTTTATCTCCTATTAAAAAGTTGCAAATTGATTTTCTCTTCTTTGACTAATCACACTAACTAATCAGTTGTGTCAGCTCAGGTCTCATTTTCAAGCTGTTTTTTTTAATCGGTTGGTGATGATGTATTTGCCTCAAGTGTTTGCAGTTTGCCTCCTATTTTGTTTGGTTGTTGCAGCTTTAGGACAAAGACTGTGATCTGTCATGTTGTGTTTTGGACTCCTGATTAGGATCCGAAACAAAATTTGGGGTTTTTAGTAAACACAGTGTCCACAGATTGAAGGAATACAACCATTTTTCTTGCATGATTTCTTTTTCCTTTGCATCCCTCTACAGGGTATTTGTTATACAATTCATTAAAGTTTATTCAGGAAAGAACCACTGCTAAATATTTCTGTTTTCTGTGCTGCAGGGGTGAAGAGAAGAGCAACCCACTTGTGGAGCAGTTCATTGCCAGGAAAGCGGACATCTTGTTCTGTCCAGCATGGAAGACTGCTACTCTTCAAGAAGAGGAGCACGAGGAGGAAGAGGACGCTGCAGGTGTGTGTTAGACTATATCATCATCTCCATCCACAGTGAAACACTTTGCTAAAAACTTTGCTTTCTTTTGATCTTTTAAGCTACTAAGATGACTAAGATGCTTAACTCTCACATCATAAAACCAGTATTTATTTCCCTGTAGTTGTTTTGATTATTGATTTATCTGCTAGGTATTTTTCATTTTATTGTTTTGTCTATAATGTGACAGACTATTGTGAAACATTCCTATTATAACTCCAATAACAGGCTGACATCTTCAAATATCCTGTTTTGTCTACACCTAAAGATACACAGGACAAAGAAATCCTCACATTGGAGAAGCTGGAAGCAGTGAAGTTATGCAGATTCTTGAAAAAATAATCAGAGCTATTATTTGATTAATAAATTAGTTACCAGCATGATAACCGAGTGGTTAGGCCACATACTACACTCTATGTAATAATAAAGGCCTAAATGCCCTGCAAAATCTTTAAAGTAGTTGCCATTTAGGGTAAAATATTGTTGTGGCTACAGTTCATAACTGTCAGCAAGATGATACATTATTCATCCCCATTGGAATCAACATTGAAATTATATTATTTCGCTGCAATAATGTTTTGTAGAAAACCTTGGGTTCTGGCATTTATGTGGATGTTACTTTGACTAAACATTGTTCCAGACCAAGCACCCCACCCTAAAAAATGTATGAAGTACATTTAGGGCTTGTCTGATGTAGAGAATTTTCTCTGTTGTTGGGAATTGTCTGATTCCACTTCCTGCCTATGATTTTTCAGAGCCCTATGCCGTCATGCCACCAGTGGAGTTATTTATGGAGGTGTCATACGAGGAGAGACGATCCATGATGTACAGGGACTTGGAAAGAGGAGACATTGTGGTGGGGAGGATCAACAATATTAGAGAATATGGCTTCTTTCTCACTCTGCTCTGCATGGCAGGAGGTCTGAAGAGAGACATAGAGGACCTTGAGCTGTCGGTAGGTCGGCAAGTTAAATCACTTGAATCACTCATGTTGTAAACCTTGTATGAAGTGAAAATAGTCAGCTACTGTAGATCCTGAAGACTTTGATTGTCAGTTGGCAAGCTATGATAGAAGTACCAACTGTTTGGTTCTGTGAATTCCTGAATGACTGCCAGTGAGAGTGAATGAAATGTCATTGAATTGCATAGGTTAAGATCTTGCATAAGCAAAAAAAAAAAATCGTGCTTGCAATGTGTGAATTCCTGCTGTGAACGTCATATTGTCTCTTTTACCTTTGGCCTCTGGGGATCTCCTGCTCTAGGAGACCTGCAGGAGTGGCAGTTGTCCGGGAATTCACAGAGCTGTTTTGTTATTTAGTGATTAACTCTCTGTGCCCAACCACATACTTGGTGCATTGATAAGCAACATGGCATCTGGAGGAGCATCTTAACAAAGCCAAGCTCATTATCCATCATACCTTTAAACTGATGCATGGAACATAAAAAAGACACACCCATTACTTAGTTTACTCTGGTTACACAAGACAAATGGCATGGTTCCCTTAGAAAACAGTTCCTGTTAATACTCGATTGATGATTTTGAACTTGATATCCTCTTTCCACTTCTCAGATCTTTGCCGACATTCTGCTGTTATTGTTTAATGAAATGCCCCACACTGGAATTTTAGTAAATCCACTGTTCTATTTGCTCTCTGGTTGCAGGCTCTGTGTCATGTCAGAGAAATTCCCTCCAGTGGCAGCCATGATGATCCCCTGTCCTACTACCAGACTGGGGACTTCATCAGAGGTTAGTGTCTTAAACAAACAGCAACACTACAGCTATCAGTAAAGTTACATTTATTCATCATCTAAACAACTCATTTCCTGCCATCATTCTACTCCTCCAGTATCTCCATATACTGCATATACTCCTTACCGAGTGTTCAGACTGAAAACAAGACTCCAAAAAGCCACACAAAAGGACAATTTAGGGGGTCCGGGTTAAATAATAATTTAATGACAGATAATGTAGCCTTAATGAACATGGTGACTGTTCTTGTTATTTTTGTTGTTTTATTATCAGATAAGCTCACCTATCTCTAGCTCAAACCAGCCTCCCTGGGTCACATTTCATCATTACACTAGTTCCTGTACCAATATACAGCACCTTGTGTTCATTACCTCAACTTTAGGTGTTCTTGCTTTCAACATCTGGTAAGGTCCACTGTAAGATGCCTAAATATTTTTGTGAAGCTAAAGAATCGTGCACAATTGTTTCCTGTAACACACTGAACTCAGGCTTACAGTCTAAAACATAAACATTTGCTACGATATAATATAGAAAAAAGGCACAACCATCACATTCAGGAAGCTGGAACCAGGCCATGTTGCTTAAAAAAAATCACTGGAACGTTTAATTGAATATCAAAGCGCTTGATGAGTAATTGTCAATCAACTAATGCACTAATGAATGAAGACCAACTGTCCAATTGATACCTCAATGTCTGTGTCTTGTGTCCCACAGAAAAAAAGGAAAATCTTCTCTGTGCTTTATTTCTCTGTAGCTGGAGTGAAAGACATTGACCGCTACCAGGAAAAAATCACTGTGTCCCTCCATCAGACTTCTCTGTCTTCCAGCTTGAAGCACATCAAACTGGGGGTCATCACCCGGGAGGAGCTGCCCATACACTACAGGTAGCAACACAAGGATTACTCAAGACTTACTGAACAAACACCTAGCTATTTTTACTTTTAAATGGTCACTGAGGAGGATCTGAAGAAGAAGGTGGAGATAGAGGAGAGGATAGTGAGCAACCTGACATCTGCACACAACACATTCATAACTCAACAAGTGGGCTGACAATAATTATCTGCACGCCTGAGTCAAAGATGCAGCTATAAGTTGTTGTCTATGCTCTTGCCTGTTTCTGGGCTTAAGTCTGGCTTACATTCATACTTGCCTGTTTTGCTAGCAGGTTACTGCATATTTAGTACGTAATATGGCTGTAATAACTGTAACTTTAAACAGATCATGCCTTCCCCATCTGTTTTTGTATTTTAAAATGGGACTTGAAGGTTATTATGTCATCCCTATGCATTGATAAGATGCAAGGTATTGTATGAGGACATCTCAAACTGGTTTATTCTAAGTGCAACTGATCAGCTGTATTTTTAGTTGAAGTTTATTTGGAGTTTTTTTTTTTTTTTTGTAAGCTTCAGATTGTTTTATCATGTTTCTCTTGAAAAGATACTGGTTATTTGAAGCTGAGTACTCCCCATCTTTGGGAGTTTGAAGAATATGATAGCAGTATAACAGCTTCCAGTATTTTTGTGTTACATAAGTGTCCTAGCTAATATATCAATTTAACTCTAAATAAATCCCCCAAGTGCAGGCAATTATGTCATAAATAACTAAAACTGCAGTATTTTTTCTTTAGGATTTTACTTTATGGGTTGTTATAGATCCAGTTAGTGCTCAGTTCCAGCAACTCTGACTCGTGTCCTCTCTTTAGTCGTAGCGTTCGAGCAGCCAGTGACTCCAGTGAGACGTATGAGTGTATACTGACAAGTTGCCATGGTTACCACAACCCATCTGTAGTGGACTACCTGCTGGAGAAGGTGGGAGTCAGTGACACCCACCCGCCATCAATGATGCGAGGACTACAGAGGTAAACGCGTTGACAAACAGGACACTCGTTTTCTAGCAAATTGTTTAAGCAGCTTTAGTGAGTTTCATTGTATTGCCAGCAACAATTTTTGGTTTCTTTGACTTGTTTAAAAATTAAATGCAGGGTAAAGTACTAGTAAGTTGACTACAACTCAGGAAGCACATAGTGTTTCTTAAGAACTCCTGTAGCCTCAGTTGTCTGGTTAATTATAAGTCACCAATTGCCAAGTACTGGGACAACTCCTGTGTTTATTTTTGAGTCACTTTTTTTCAACTGCAGCCAGTTTTCAGCACAAATTTGGTTGTAATGTCACATAATTTGAATTACATGACATGGAAAATGACTCCTGCTACAAGTGATTTTTCTTGTACCTGAGATAATATGGATTTTCACCTTCAAGTTGTGCTGGTAAATAGTGGTAACCTTTAAGAGACGTAAGCCCATAATGTTGAGAGTTCTTACCTGTCCCTTTTTGTCTCCACAGTAAACTTTTCCAAGAGGAGGATTTTGCCTTAGCAATCAGGAAGAAGCAGTCTGCATCATGGGCTTTGAAGTGGTAATGACTAACTTTGACCACGGGACATAGATGATGTCATTGTTTCACTGAACTATTTAACTTGTTGTCTTTCTTTCTTTGCCTTCTTCTGACTTGACTTAAATACAAACTTGTCTTACTTTGTTTTCTTTTTCAGCGTCCGTGCTGGTGTGGACCACTTCAAACACAGTCGTCATGTAGAAGCCATGAATGAATACAACAAAGCCTTGGAAATTGACACTAATAACGTAGAAGCTCTGGTGGCACGTGGAGCTCTGTGAGTCAAAAAAACAGATTTTTGATCTTATCATGCTGTATAACTCCGGTTCAGTGTTACCAGTCTTACATGGTCCTTTTTACAATGAAAGTGAATTATTAGATATTTTTGCATTAAATGCTCATACTTAGAGTTTCCAATGCCTTTTACATTGTGTATCTTTGTTTTGCTTCGTAAATTCATGTGAATTTGAAAAAAGTGGGTTGTGCTGCCAAAGAATGCCTTAGACAGAGAGTATGAGGAACAATATTTTTGACACTACTCCTCTTCCTGCCATAAATTAATTGAAGCAATTACAGGCAGTCCTTGGCTTGTTGCCTGGTCAGTGTGAAAACAAACACACACCTTTTATGCCTTTAAATGCCGATGAGACACTTACACAATGCTATAACAGAAACAGAGCTCCTTTACAAATTAAATAATAGACAAACAATGCAGAAAATCGCAGTAGTGGCTCAGACTTGTTAAAATATCCTTTAATTTATTTACATTTCTGTCTTTTTTTGTGCATTTAACAGCTTTAATCCCCCTGTATGCATTGGTAATGTCTTACAAATCATGCTAGTCACACTATAAAAACATTGTTAAGCTGTTTGACTGATATCTTGGAATAGAAATAAATAAATCTTTCTGAGAAATAATTATTGTTTTTTTTATTTACTGCCAGATATGCAAACAAGGGGAGCATCATGAAGGCTATATCAGACTTTGAGCTGGCTCTGGAGAGCTGTCCAGATCACCGCAATGCCAAGAAGTACCTCTGCCAGACACTGGTGGAAAGAGGAAAACAGTAAGCAGTGTTCCACTTTGCAGACAATGATGCATTAGATCTTGGATTTCACTGCTGATAGTTCCCATCACAACTTATTGACAGGATGTCTGTCCTTTTGTTCTTTTTCAAATAAAAAATGTTCTTAGTTTACTCCCTGCTTAAATTTGCCGATTAGTTAAGAAAGACTGAGATTATTCAGAGATATTCTTGATTGTATGAGTTATTGTAATAATAGCAATTCATTTCAATTCAATTCAATTCAATTCAATTCAACTCAAATAACTTTATTTATCCCATAGGGGCTATTCAACAGTTCACTGAGTATTTAATATAAAGACATCAAAAAAACAAAACAATAAATCACATCATAAATATCACATTATAGTACATGGGATGAATTTTGTAGAGTCAGGAGACATGAGTTCCAATCTGTTCAGCACAGTCATGATGTGGTGTGAAGCTGCAGCTGCCTTTGCTTTAGGGTGGATGTAGACCAGGATAAAAAGTAGCTGGGGCAATTCCCTTGGAAGGTAAAAAGGACAAAGGGAAACAGTCAGGAGTTCAGTGTTCGTGGTGCACAGTCTCTCCCTTGCTATCACAAGAGAACACCACCGTTTGTTGACATACAGGCGTACACCGCCACCATGTTTCTGACTGTCAGCTGACTGTCACGGTTGAGCCTTATTGGTGTCCCAAAGCTATATATAAAGAACTGTTGCTGTCATTGCTGCTTAGCCAGGTTTTGGTGCATGCCAAATTTGCAGCAGTCCTGTATTTGTGCATATACGCTGAGTCAACCACACGAGTAGTGACCCAGAGGCACATTTGTCTAGTGTGTAGTACACTTGTTTAAAACACTATAGAAAGGTTTTCCACAGCTCAAAAGTGGTGATAAAAGGCTAAACAGCCTTATCACCTATAACCTTCTTAATGGTATATTCTGCAAGAAAAAAAAATGATTTCCTCGTGTCAACACCTGTGGACACGAGGAAAAAGCGCATGCTGATCCCATGTTTTTCACAGTTTGTGTAAAATATATAATCAAGGAAATAAAACTTGAAATTCTTTTTGCTCTTTATGATTTATAGCATTATTACTTTTATACTGCACAAGACATTTTGGAGTTCTCCCTACATGTAGCCATGGCCGTGCTGTTTTCACAGAGGTGCAGAACTTTATGCTGCAGTAAACAAAATGTGAAGATGTGACAGAAGAAAAAAAAACACATAGAAACTGCTTGAGATTCACAGGATTTAGTTTTATTTTGTTGTACAAAATATGTTATTCATGCCAGATTCATAATGCCGCTTTCACTTTGTCACGTTTCTTGTACTGAAATTTTGCATCCTGATTAGAGCAAGTCCAATAATGGCAACGTCCACTCGTTATAGCCTTGTGCATAAAGGTCTCGCTAAGTCCAGAATTATTGGGGGAATTGAACAAGAGTCAAGCGGCTAATCAAAAGGTCCTCTGAGCTGACTTTAATTACATCTAAGTAAACTACTTTCTTAACTTTAGTTGAGCTTGTCAGGGAATGTGTACTTCCAGGCTATGTAACAAGCTCAACAGTTTGTTTTATGTTGAGTTCATAGACGGGCAAGTTCAGCATCAGGGCTGCGGCTCCAGACAGTCGTGGTCAAGGAGAACAGTTGTGTTTACAGTCTGAAACAAGAACTTTCCCACAGGGTCTGTGCCATAGATTTTTTTTTTCTAATTGATTGCATCATAGTCGCAGTAATCTGTCTTGTTAGATGTATGTTTTGGACATTTGTCTGGTTTGTTCATGTGTCCTGTTTGTTCCTTTAACACAAAGAAGTCACTGTAGTGATGCAAGCGATATCAGGAATACTGCAGTTCAATTACAATTACATAGTACAGTTGTTGACCTTATTCACTCAAAGGTTTACTTTTTGTGTTTTTGTGTTAAGGCTTGAAGAACAGGAGAAACTAGTAACAGCGGAGGGACTGTACCGGAGAGCTCTGTCTCTGGATGACTCAAGCCCTGAGGCGCAGGAGGCCCTGCACAAGATCACAGACACTATACAGGTGAGCGGGCCACAACACACACACACACATACACACACACACACACACACACGCACAAGGGGTTTGCAGGCCTATATTATGTATTTTAGGCTCAACTATTAAAGGACATGCCAACAATAGGAGGCATATCAAAGTCCTGTTAAAGCTTAACTTTAAATGTAGTGTTGCGTGTGACTTTCGAGAAATAAAACAAACAAGCAGCTGCGTGCTGTTGTTCAGCCTCTCAGAACACGGTGGGATGGTAGAATGATTAGTTTGGCATCAAAGCAGCATAAAAGTCTACCTGCAGCCGGCATTTCTGTTAAATGTTTTACGTGTTTGTTTTTCTTTGTGACGAATAAGTGGTCCAGTATGTCTTGGAAAGACAAATAGTTTTAGAAAATAATCACATAACTGTCAACTTTCCTGAGCTAATTCTAACTTATATTCATGAGCTGGCCAGAGACGCAACTCCAAATAAACAATAGTGTTTCTCTTTTTAACTATTTACTGTGTTAATAGGTGGCTGTTTGCTCACACAGTTCATCGTATCAACTTAAAAGATGATATGTAAGTGATGTGTAAATAGCTTGCTTTTTTCTCTGCTCAAGTGCCCCCCCCCCTTTTTTTAAATTTTGGTTGAAATTTAAATACTGCAGGGAAGTGTAAGAATCTCACAAGTGTGCCTGCAGACCTTCATTGTAAGCAGATAAAATTCAGCACCTTTATATCCGGAGAGTTTTTCTACTATCTTACAATAAAGTAGTGCTTCTTGTCCTCGCTTAGCGTCACACTCAGGTCTGTTGAACCTGAGCAAACCTTTGTCCAACCTTTACGTTCTTAAATCATTAACAAGTTACAGGAAGAAGGGTCAACCAGGAAGAATTAAAACTTCAGCTTATTTACTAATGGTTAACTAAAATAGTAACACTTAATGATTAATATCCAAACATGAAACTTCAGCCTTTTTTGTTTTTTCTGCCCATGAGGGCGGTCACTCTGGAGCCATTAAGGCAGAAACATTGCTCTAAAAAATGAATTATTTTCAGCATCAGTCATTTTATTGATCTATGAAAAGTATCCACCACCAGCTGAATATGAGCGAACGCAAAGAAAAATATCTATTTTTTTAATGTAATGTATTTGATTAAAGCAAAGTCAAGAATAGGTTGTTTCGTAGTGCACTTGTGTTTTGAGTTTATTCGGTTTATACCCAAAAAACAAACACACTACAAAACACTTTTGTACGGAGCTCATGACAAAGGATCAATCGATCAGAAACAATCTTTAGACAAACTCACTGTATTGAGAAGACCTCTGTTTTTGCACATTAGTGTGGGGGTGCACCGGGGTCTATAGGGGCTTAAAGTGTATGGATAGTTGTCCTCAAATGCATTCATACCCTTCCATTAAAGAAGGAAAAAAACAGCTGTCACTGAAATAAGTTGATATTTTCAGAAGTAATAATAAATAGAAATGTAGCGAAAGACATGACATTGCTTTTGAATTGTGGTTCAGCAGAAATATTAGAAAAAACAAACAAAACAAACAAACAAGCAAACAAGCATAATGGGACCCGTAAACTCATATTTTGTTGAACAACCCTTTGAATCAATCACTGCAATCAGGTGTTTTCTGTAACTGTATCAGACTTCTGCACCTGTTGACAGGTATTTTGATTTTGGCCACTGCTCATCAGCAAAGTGCTCTAATTTGTCCTGGACAGTGTTTTTTCTTTCTTTCTTTTTTTTTTTTTTAAATTACTCTTTTCCACCACAATTCAAAAGCAATGTCTTATTTCACTAAATTATAATTTAGCAATTTTTAGCACTTTTTTCGGTTTCTAGTTATTTGAGTGACTACTGTGAATTTTGCCTTTTCTTTAATGGAAGGGTATGAATACATTTGAGGACAACTGTAAACCAGTATCATGAACTGCTGCCCAAAGTGCTGAAGCATATTAGCGAGCACTCACAAAGTGTATATTGTCCCAGTTATAATATTTTTTTGGAACAAATTTAAGAAACTACGTTCTATGTAGTCTTAACTAGTTTCTGGTTTTCAACATGAACAACATCTTCTTACACTGTAATAGTAATGTGCAGGTCACCCAACTACCTGCCAGTAAACCCATTAATAGAAAATATTACACGTTTGGGTCAAAAAGTGGCAAAGCAGCGTAAGGGCTAAGCTACTCATAGCTTACACCAGGATTGTGTGTAATTGGCCCAGGGTGTGATTACTAACCCACCTTCCACTTTCTCTGTCACTCTCTCTGTTTCTTTCTCTCACTATACAGTATGTTAGAGTTATATTGAAAAGGAAACCCTACAGGATCATTGTTTCACTTTCCAACAATGGATTTCACAACCTAGTTAGCAACTGTGAAGACACCACTTGATTCCACTGTCCGCTAAGATGTGATATACTCAACCACATGCATTCTTTTTTAAATTTAAACAATGGAGTTAACAAACTATGTGATGGTACCATTTCTAAATTAACCATAATTTCACATTATGTTTGTGTAAAAAAAAAAAAAAAAAAAGCAGACAGCATATATGCTGATATTGATAAATCAGTGACAGGTCAATTTTAGATGATAATATCAACTGACTGATATCCCAGTTAGACTCTTATTTCTGTAATCATTCAGTAGCATCTGCGCTGCAGCTGAAAATACACCCCACATCACACCACTCTTATAGAAATGTGTTTTAGGCTCAGACATGACTACATATATAGTTTTTACGACAGATCTTTGGTGTAATCTGGAATTTCAGTTCCTAGCATAAAATTTCAAGATGTCCTTAGTCATTCATTCAGTATCCAGTTATAAGTGGAGTAGGGACAGAAGGAACATAACTAGATGAAATAGAATTATTGCAGTTCAGGTGTCGCATATGGCGTAGGTGCTAATATTAAAACACTCTGACCCCAGTGACTCAGGTTCGATTTGAGCTCGGGCCCTTTGCTGCATGACCCTCTCTCCCGTCAGCTGTTCCCTTCTAATGAACATAATCTCTGTAAACCTAGAGCCACGCATCACGAGGTTGTAAATATGTGTGTTGTTTCTCGACACTGTGGTTTGTAATACTGATGAAGTGTTTCGGTGTGTGTGTGTGTCTGTGACTCTGGGACTCTGCCATTTGACCCTTCAACTGCCACGGCCTTGTCACCTGCCTTGTGGGGGCAAATAAATGAACTGCACAATGTCACCGACTCCTCCTCCTCTTCTGGACACTGGTGTGCCCCATGTCCCTGGTCCAAATATGGTAACGTTGAAACTTTGAAACAACAAATGCTGTTTCAATTCTCTGCACATCTCTGCCTGCACCTCTGTTCCTCCATCTGCTTCTATACCAACTACCCTGCTCTTGGGTCATACCACTCTCTCTATGGTAAACACGTGGCCCTCCACACATTTCTCCATCATTCTGCCGTATGTTTTGTGTTCGTTATGTTCTGATACCCTTCACAAACCTTTGATTTTCTTTTTCCTCTCTATACATTCTTACTCCAACACGACTGAATAAATGGCTGGATGTCGTTTTGGGGGTGTCTTTTGCATGTTTTGGGTCATGGTGTGTATGTTTTTGAATATGTTTCTGTGGGCTTCTGCCTGCCTGCCGTTGTCATACCTTGCCTTGCCTGGTGACCGTAAAGAAATCGATCCGCCTCCGAGAAGAAGCGCTGGCTAAGGAGCAGGTCAAAACTAAGGGCAGCCAGACCAGCGCTGAGAAATTACGTAAGATCTTAAAAGAGGAAAAGAGGTACGTTTATCTTTTGAAGGTATGGCAGGTGAACATACTGCCGGTAAAGACATAACTCTCACAACTTAAAAGCAATCATGTGTTTCAACAGAAAATCGATTATCAGTGGATATCTCTCTCTTTTTTTTTTCTCCAGGATGAAGAAAAAACGCAAACGATCAGCCTCTTCTTCTTCCTCATCCTCTTCTTCCTCTAGGAGCTCCTCTTCTTCTTCATCTTCCTCCTCTCGCAGGAGGTCCAAAAAGAAAAAAAAGAAGCGGAGGAGGTCTGAGCGCGGAAGTAAACGCCATCGCAGGATCTCCTCACGGGAGAGCAGGAGGAGCGAGGAGGGTAAGAGCGACAAAGACAGGAAAGAAAAAGAGGAGGACGAGGTGGAGTGGTATCCCGCACCTCCCAACACGTCTGCCACTTTTCTCAACCAAGAGGGAGTCCTGGGGTTCGGAGCAAGGGATGGGGGAGAGGGAGAGGGGAAGGACGCTGAAGATAGAAGGATCAGCCAGCTGTACTCTTTGTCAGCAGCTTCAGACGAGGAAGAATCTGACTCCTCACGTAGAGAAAGAAAGAGAAAGGACAGAGAGGAGAGCAGGAAAAGGAAAAACAGCCTGAGCAGAGGCCCAGAAAGAGAAGAGAGAAGGAGCAGAAGTAGAGAAAGAAGGGAGAAGAGCAGGGAGAGAGAAAAAGAGGATAGCAAGAGCAACAGGAGAGACAGTGACTTCAAGAGGAGAAGTAGCATAGACAAGAATCGAAAACTGTCCTGCTCGTCTGCTGAGCTGGAGTATTCCTGGAAGTCTAGTTCCCGATCTGACTATTTAGGAAACTCTGGTTCTGCTTCCAAACTCCCAGAGAACAGGGCGAGACGTGACTCATCAACTAGGAACTCCTTTGACGGCGGTAGGTATGAGAACAGAGAGAGGCAGGAAAAAGTGGAAGAGGCAAAAAGAGAGAAGGACGGCAGGAAGGTTAGAGCAGAGGAAGAGAGCAGCACATCAGATCGAGGACATGGGAAAAAATCTGAAAATCACAATGAGCAGAACAGTGTGAGGCCTAAAAAAGACGTCCCCGCCAACCTGCTGGATATTTTTAACCAGATTGCCCAGTTTGAGAAAGAAAAAGGAGGGAAGCTGAAAAAATAGCTCCAATACAAAAAAACCCACAGTATGCAACTATTACAGAAACAATATGAAATGGATGTTTGTGCCACAAAATCACTCGCTGCACCTAATCAATGATCAGATCTGATGCTGACTGAATGTCTCCAGTCGTTGTAAGCTACCTTCAGTGTTGGAGAAAATGAGCCATTTTACTTTGGAAAGTCTTATTCTTTATGGTGAATTTAAGGTCTGCTGTAGTAATTATTGGAAAGTAACTTGTCCAAATGTAATAAAATGTGCTCCTAAATGACGACCGATATATTATTTGTAAACAAGGAAGACAGATTGATAATGAAAATCTATTGCAGTAAAATGAAAATTTCGCTGTCAAAATTTGGAATAACACAAATTCCACGACAAAATTTTACAGAAATGTCATTACAAATAATTAAAAGAGAACCTTTTAGCATTCATCCCTTCGGTGTTGATAGGCTATTACTCGTCAATACTCTTTCGGTATCTCTTTCATCTGCCTATTTCGAGGGTCATTTTGTGTACATTTTGACAAGTTATGACATTATTTTGCACTACAGGCTTTATTATCTCTTGTTTTGTGATGCTAAGTTGAGACTTTTTGCTGTTGAAGACGATGACTGCCTTATGTTTACTACCGCGTGCCATGTTGTGCGTTCTTTATATGGCTTGTTAAAACTCTTCCCAAACAACCTGACTGTTAGCGCTGTAGTACTTTTTTTTTTTTTTGACCAGCTTCACACAAAGCAAATGTTCCAGCTGGATTCCAACTCATTTGTTCATGTAGTAAAATAAACTCACTCAATAAAGCATTCAAAACGTCAGACCTCCATGCCATTTAAGTGATTTTTCAGTCATTGTCCCCCACCTGTTTCAGATTTCATTTAAATATGTACGCACTTTTATTCTGATACGGTGTATTATTTCAGTGATTAAACGTTGTTAACCCTCCGGAGCGCTCACACAGGAGGATGAATGCAGGAGGCTGTAGTGAAATTGTTCTTAGTGATGTAAAACTACTTCAAGCACGGCAGCACCAACTTGTAACCAAACTTAAAAGTGTGTTTTGGGGCTGTGTGAATCATTCCGGAGAGGTTTTCGCACACTTGAATCATTTTTATCCAAATGAAGACCAAAGCAAACCTAGAGAGACTACGGCCTGTCGAGACCAGCTAAAATCTTTATGATAGAGGGCAGCATCAGCATCCGAGGTCAAATATATCCTCATATTGTCAGAACAGTCAATATTTTTAACTCGACGGTAACAAAGGGCTTATTCAAGCGCACAGTCCGCGATGATGTAAATGCAACAGTGCTGAAAGCTCCCAGTCAGAACTTGGTGGTGGAAATATTCAGCTGTGGGGCTGTTTCAAGTGACTTGCACAGGATCCTAGCAGAGAGAAATACCACTGAGGCTTGCTACCTCTTCTGGCTCAGTAATATGTGTGGAAGAGGATTCATTTTCCAGCAGGTTATTGATCCTGAACATGCATGCAAGCTGCTGTGTATCGGCCTGTTTGATGTGCAAGGTAGAGCAAGCACTGCAGGCCTGTGTCGCTTTCCTTGCACATTTACCAGAACCAAACTTCACTGAAAAAACATGGAAAAAGTCCTAAAGTGTGAAGAGGAGACGCACAGCAACATCACAAGACACTGAGTTGGGATGTCATCAAAGTTCAAGTTGGTTCACCCAAATGATTGAAGACCCCCTCTAGTGAACATCAAGTTAGTTATTTTTTTTTTTAACCTTGTTAGCATGTTCTTGTGGTGTTTTTTTTAATATGCTAGAAGACATATGATGAGTGATATAAGCAGTCAACACCACAACTGAACATTTTTAACTTGAAACTGCAGTGTACCGACGACCGCCTCAAAAATATTCAGACTTCTGGGATTTGATTTGTAACAAACTGTACAAACTGATTCTGTCAATTTGTGGGGTGAGGCTTTAATTATTCTTCAGGATCTGTTTTTCGAACAAATTACTTCAATATTACAGCCTTGCATGTTGTAAAGTGGTTTTTAGAGTGTTAGAGCAGAGTTGTAGGTGTGCTGGTGTGCTCAAGCTGCACTTCAGAGCAGAGGAGAGGCAGGCACTTGATAGAGCCGGACGTTCTAGAGGAAATAATGTATAGAGTTCTGTCTAAGTCATTTTAAAGTAAGAAGAATTTTTTTTTCATGGGAAAATATTCTAAATATGTAACTTTGATACACAGATATGAGTTTAGGGGCTTATTTAATGACTGGAATAATTTTTAAAAAAAAAGTAAAATACTCATGTTCCTTGGTTTATTAGCAGCAGCTTGCTCAACAATGTTTCCCAAGGTGTTATTGCATGCTCTCTTTTTCGCATAAGAAGTTTGTGCAGTTGTTTCAAACCTGCAGATATTAGAAGTTCTCATTTTGAATAAAATTAGAAAGCTCCGAAAACTTTGGTTTTGGGTGAATAGGTCTAGATTTCCATGACTCAAGGTGTGAATCATAAATCTGCCTGGGGAGGGATATCAGGACTGCATTATAAGTATCTGATAGGTGGTGTTGTAAACCCCCTTTGTTTGTTCCAGTTGTTCCAGTTTAACATAGGTGGCTTCCTTCAGCCCTCTCTCAAACCAGCTGTCCAATCTGTCCAGAACATGAACATTACCACCCTCCAAGTGTTGTCCCTTTATCTTTTAGAGGTGCGTGGACTGCTGAGTCTCATCCTGAGAAGCTGCCTCTCCTGTACGGTGCCATTTGCTGGCTTGTGGGATGGTTATTCGGTTCTCCCCATATGGCCATTAACAGGCTATGAGCAGTGCGATTTGGTGAGTGAGAATAAATACACAAAACTCTCCACCAGTCAGAACTGAGGGAGCTTCTTGGACGAAAGCTTGAAACAGATTCAAGAAACAAAGAAATAACCCAGTTGTTTTCTACTGCACCACTGAGGGCATTGGTGGTAAACTCAAATACACAGTGGGTAAAAATAAAAAAATGGGACTAAGTCGCGGGCCAGACTTGATATATATATATATATATATATATAAGTGCATCAGTGGCATTCATTTCTTATTTTTATTTAAATGAATAAGCTGCTGTTTTCCATCTTTTTGTGAGTGGTGACTTAAATGTTCCCAAGGTGTAACATGAGGTTGCTAATGAATGTCAACAGAAGGGGGAGGGGACGCTTATGGGTCTTCATTGACGTGCCAAAGCTCTAGCAGAGCATGATGGGATGTGTAGTATTAGTGGTGCATGTGCTATGTACCGGAGGGCCAGCTCTAATACACATTTGATACTATCTTGCAGGCCAAAGATAATTACACTGCGGGCGAGTTTGACACCTATGACTTTAAGGTTACAACTGGAATACTGTTGAAGTCCTCACAAAGGCAAAATAAATGCCGAAGTTATCTTATTTGGTATAATGATAAAACAGAAGGTGTTGGCAGTTTAGTTTTGTTGCTGGCTTTGTATGTCCATATCTCTTCATTTTATATGATATTTGTTTCAAACTGAGGTTATAATGCCTGAAAAATGCGATGGCCTAACACACATCTGGTCTCATCCCTGAACTTAACAAATTAAAGCCAAAGTGGCCTTATGGCTTATTGGCGCTTAAAGCTACTTGGTGTCACACATTTGATTTAATAACTGGACTCACACACATCAGTGGTTGTGCGACCAGCCGTGCGTCGCCATGTGCCAAAGTAGCTTACTTCAGGCTTAGCTGCCAACCTCTCGCTTCCCTCCTCCATCATTACTGGTCCCATCATCAGTGATGCAGTGGAGAGGCTGCGCATCCCAGTCTATCTTGTTAGGGCAGATTAACCACTAATATACAGGCAGAGGAGAAGCCTCTTCATCTAATGCTGGAGACACACTCTCCGGATCCTGTCCTTCCTGTCTCAGACGCCTGACGTCTTAATCTTTATAAAATACTGACTACAGGAGATCGTGCTGAGTGCTCACTCTGTGGGTCATTAGTCCTATAAAGAGTCACTGGAGAGGAGTTTTTGGTCCTCGCCAAGACGCATCACTGAGCACATGGATTATTCCGGCCTAAAAATTTGTGATAAATGGATTGCAGTCTGATTTTGCTCTGCACTTTCAATTATAACTGTCAAACACTGCATAGAGGAGGAAAAAAGACAGCATAAAAAACAGATGTCTTCTCATAACTGTAATAACAGTGTGAGATCTTTTAAACATGATACGCTTTTTTTTTTTTGGTCTATAGCCCGCACACCTTGTTGAATAAAATTTGTATTTTGACATAAAAAAAAACCCCAAAAAAAACAAGGAGGAATGTTTTAGAGGAGGGCAAAGTCTTGTTTTTATGAAATCAAATCTACACCACGAAGAACTAACAATGCCCTCACCAATAATTCAGCTTAGGTAGCCAAAACCCAAATGTCTCCTTCTGTTTTTTGCAGCTCAGAGGACAATGGACAGTGCTATGATAGTACCCACCTGTCACTCAAAACAGCCACGCCCTTAAATATGCATAACTTTAAGCTTCAATACAATTTAAATGGGTAAGTTATATATAAAGTCATCCTTCATACAGTTTTTATGAAAAGAGAAAATCGCTAAAAAGACCAAAAGTGTTCTTTGTATGAGGCTGTGAACATGTTTATTTCTGCTGTAAAGTTGGACAGTTTAACACAAGGATCTAAGGGGATTGACTTGCTTTTGGAGCAGGCCTCAAATGGCCTTTTGTGGGAACTGCAGTTTTTACACTTTAGCGCAGGCTTTGTTTTTCAATCCCAGAGGATGTTGCTTGGTTTTGAAATAGACAAGTACACACAGTTTGATAGTTCTCATACTGCAGTCACAAAACTCAGAGAGATATAGTGAACTCGTACGCTAAACAGAGGCTGTTTAAAAAGAATAACACATTAGAGGCCGTTCAAACTGGCACATGTATCAGAATGTCTAAGGTACTGCAACACCAAAAATGTACACTGTGTTGCCATCTCACTTAGAATTTCAGTTTTGTATGAAAATCCACCCATTTCATGTTCCTGAGCAAAGCACTGACTCCCCATAACCTCCTGGAAAGTCATTAGGGAGCACATGTCTCAAAAGTCCTTTTTTACCCTTGAAAACTCATCTCAAGTTACATATTTTATTAGCATTATTAGTTTTAAAAAAAAATAAAATAATATGTTATGTTGTTGCTTGCCCTAGACTGTGTGGGTCTCTACTCTCCGGCAGGTTGTAATACTGAGTAATTCAGCCACACGTTTGTAGATCATCAGTGATTCTAAAGAATATTGACATAAAAAACCCCACATTGCAAGTTGACAGGATTATTAAATATAAAACAATAGAAGAGTGAATCCATGTTTACAGTCTGTATCAAGTGTGCAGAGGACAGCTACGACTGAAAAACTCTAGTATGTGCGATCATGATTTGAATTTGAAAATATTTATCACTAAGACAAAGATTCAAGTTCATGATCTCATGATGCTAGCATAGCTGCCCAATGTTTGCCTTCATGTATTCTGTCATTTACACCAGTGTTCACAGACAGTACATCACTTTGTGATCAGTACACTGCAGATTCGCGGTGGAAAGGCTCAGCTATGGGGCTGGCTGCTTATTTCACTCATGCTGTGTCTTCCAGGAAATAAAAAAAAACTATGCATGATCATGTTAACAAGGTAAAAAAAAATAAAAAAACACACACCTAATAGTGGCTGGAGGGAGCTTTTAAAATGCTCTGTCAAAGAAACACATTCGCTGTCCCTGTGCAGCTGCGTTGGTGCTGCAGGTGCGCAGGTTTCCACTGGAGGGCAGTGGAACACTGTGTTTGCAGACACTAGCAGTGGATTTCAGAGAAGAGAGTAGAGCACAGCAGGCCGGTGTGCTCTCCGTCCACACTGCTGGAGCTGCTGTCTTTGTTTAAGTAAAGAATTGTAGTAGGATAAGCCACATTTTTCTCTGGATCCATCAGCGAGCGTTCCTCACACAGACTTTATAAACAATTACGAATAAACCTACACAGAGACATTGCTAGAAAATTGATAACCAGTAATAATGGCATGTTATATAATATGAACATTAGAATCAATAATGTGATCATTTTCTCACTATACAACACGGCTGTTGTGGCATGTTTTTGGTGGAACAAACAATGCAAAATAGAAGACTAATAATGGGAAATAGTTTATTTTAAACCACTACACAAGCATCACAGCAAGTATTAGAAAATTACCGATGAATTTTTCCCAAAAAGTCACATTTCATAAACAGCTACTATACATTAACAGGAAAACTATGAATCATAAAATAAAAACTATGAGATATAAAAAAAAAAGGTAAGAATAGATAGATAGATAGATAGATAGATAGATAGATAGATAGATAGATAGATAGATAGATAGATAGATAGATGGCGTTTCAAGGCAAACTTACATTTATCAAGATGTTTTATAATCCTAAGAGTCAAATGTCAGAATACGCAAAACAGAAAAACAGAACAGGCACAATTATTTTCCTATTTATCGATGTAAACAGCATACTTTCTATTCAGCCAATGTTTAGAATGAAATATCACAATAATATGTTATCAGGTGGCCTTTAAAAGCAAAAAAAAAAGAGGGGGGGGGGGGGGCGGGGGCTGCTATGTGTTAGCACTTCATCACTCAACCTATAGCTAATGCATTGACAGCTCATTCAGGGACATACATACGCATGTTCACATATACTGTATTTCAGGTGCAGAGACACCCTGTAACTGTCCTTTTCTGCAAACATGAAGGACTTTATTTCTCTGGGAGGTTATGTCCTGACCCTGCACTGTAGCAATAAGCTGAGAGTGAAAAAGTGGCAGAGAAAGAAAAGGAAGAATGGCAGAGTGAGGGAGGGAGGGAGAGCGCTGTGACTGCTGGAGGGAAAAAAAATTAGAAGACCTTTAGTCCTTGAAGGTGTGGGTCTCTCTGCTGGTTCGGGAGGTCAGCAGCAGCAGCTGTCCTGCTTGACCGACTCTGATGAAGCTGCAGATTCTCGCCTTCATGAATCATCCCACTCCATTCTCCTCCTCCTCCTCCTCCTGTTCTGCTCCCACCTGGACTCCTTTTCACAAAGAGAGGGGATTCCTCCTCTTAGGCCTCTTTCTTCAGCACTAAGGCAATCAGACTGTTGAGCACGCAGAGGGAGATGAGACATTTTAAATTAGTGTTAGGAGAGGGGGAGAGAGAGAGAGAAGGGGAAAATGACATTTTTCATTTTCTACAATAAAAGGTACTACATTGAATTCTCGGAGCATGACAATACAGAGGAGTAAGTAATGGAATAGGAGCAGACGTGGTGTCTGTGTGTTAGTGGATAATGAGGAATTTAAAGATGTATGGTCCTCTGCTGCCATTCAATCAGACTCTCACCCCGTCGCTGTCACTGGCCCTCGTCTCAGCGCTGTCACAATACTCCACAAGGACTCAAACTTCTTCCACAGGAAGACACATTTTTGAAATCATTTCTGTGGTCATTCACAGCTGGTCCTGAGGGCGTTTTGGGTGCCAGCTCACCAAGCAAAGTGTGTCCTTCTGCTATCCTGCTAAACCGCCCAACTACTGGTTTTACCAGGCAGCTTTGACCTTTACATTAACTGAGCTGGTGCCCTGGGGCCCCATACTAGCAGGGGCCTCCACATCAGCATTAGATGTAAAATTAGTCCAATATTTTTCTGGACAGTCAGCCTTAATGTTGCTAGGGTGTAGTTAATCTATTTCATCAGCCTTACAGATGTTTAGTTAGCCAGGTGTGCCATGTTGGATTTTTTATTTTTTTTTTGATGGCTTGTGAAGGGAAAAAGATTCCTGATGAGTCTATATCTTCTTCAGAAACAGATCCACAACCAAAGTATCTGTCAAAAAGTGAAGAAATGCAGATGTGATGGAAGCGAAGTAATTCCAAGAGTCTGCCAGAAGAGTGTGAGTATGTAACTGATGGACAAGTGTTGGATGTATGTTCCGTTAAAGTATTTCTTCTCTAAGATAAAAGGCTATAAGGATCGTTGTAAGAATAATTTCTTTATCGAGAAGTGTTTTGCATCTTCAAAAGACTTGGAAAAGGGGGCAGTCTTAGATTCAGGATTGTCCTACATACATCCCTATGCAGTTTGTAGTGATGTGATTAACTGCAAACCATCATGTTAAATAACAAGCATCACCACAACCACCAGTGTCCAAACACACACCGTCTGTATTCCCACATAACAAATTTGTGGAGAACCTATAAATTGAATAGAAATATCTATCTTTGATATTTTAAATGAACATATGATCCAAACTGCTTCACAAATATGGTTCAGAACAATCACAACCAGCATTAAGGGAGATAATATTAGTGATAAGGTTTAATAGCTTTTTCTCAAACCTAGCATGAAATCAACAGGTCTATTTTACTCTGACAAAGTTGTAAACTTTGTATTTAAGAGCCAATCTAACTAGTTTGATTACCTCTCTTGTATTCATTTAAATGACTGCTTGAATATTTTTTTTTAAGTGGCTCTTAACAAATACTTTTCAAAAACATCTGATTTCATGACCTTGCCCTCTTCGCAGTAAGTAAACAACATAAATGGTCCGACACAGCCGGCAGTTCTGAAATACTTTTAACAATCTTTTTTAGGAAATGCAAACAACAACAGACGACAACACACAAACAACAGTTAATTTCATGTCGTCAGATGTTCGACAGTTTCTTTAGATTGAAGAGCAGTTGAAGTAATTTCAAATCCTTGTCAGAGAATTACACTGTTTGACTGACACATATGGAAATAAGCATTTTCATTCATTATCTCCAGATGTTGAGGCAAAGAACTGTAGCTCAGGCAACAAAGTTGCGTTGCCACCTTTTTTTTTTCTCTGTTTGTACAGCGCCCTTGAATCTATCTTATTTAACCTTCGTGTTGCTATTCCCCATTGTGTACATAACAGTTGCGGTTTAATAGAAATGTGGGAAAAGGTGCCTTGTAATCCAACAAACCCCTTTTAACCTTCATCTTAACTAAATGAGGTTTTCTAGGTAACTTCTGACTACACACTAAACTTTCATTAATGCCTTTTCTATTTTTTAAACACCCTTTCAATACAGTTTTTGCTCCTGTCATGTTTTTTTTTCTCACTGTGGGCTCATTTTTCACTGCAATACACATTACAACACCTCTATGGAAACAGCACAGTGATGACTGGAAGTAGAGAGAACTCAAAATGTCTTTTGTTCAATGTAATGCTGTTACATTTTAGGGGCATAAAAAAAGAAAGAAAAAAAAACCCCAGATGATTATTTATTTGATGAAGATTGAAAAAGTCACTATGTACATTTTTCCAGCTGAGTGCCCACCAGTGTTACCAATACTGGAAACTTGCTCCACGTGCTACAGATGTGTAACTATATACATTTTTACAAGCAACAAACGCTCAGTGTTTCACACTCTGCACATCAACTCTACAAAGACATCTCTCCATGCTGAGTGTATCGTCCAACAACTTGGTTCTCACATACTATTTTTGGGTATGCTTTTATTTTTCTGTGAGTTTAAATAAGTTGTCGTCCTCTCTCTGTTCTGTGTGAACACTGCCTACAGTTCAGCCGAATGGATATTAGTCTGAATACGCTCAGTCTTAGCTGAGACAGACGTGGCGAATTTTTGAGTAAGATATGTAGAATTAAAATGATTTTAATGAAATAAGACAGTTTTAAGACGATTTGTTGTTTTTCCTGTGGGAAAGTACACCATGTGGTGCATTCAAGGACTGTCTGAACGTTGGAAAAGACAGAGGATTCTTTCTGTTTCCCAGCTCTGATAAATGGTGTAATTTTGTCGACTTTGAAAAGAAAACATGTCATTCAAACCTTGGGGTTCAGAGGGATGAAAAGCATACATTTAGTTTTTAAATTGACACCGGAAAGAAACTTCAGCACCCTGCACCAGCTGTGGTACAGTGAACCCGCTGTTGGCTGCTAAAACAGTGATCCCAACGCACCAGTCTACACATTATATGTGCATTTTCATACATTATTCATGCTTAAACACTGTGCTGCATGCATCAAACACTGAAGTGTGTCAACGCAATAATATGTCTTCAGGGTTTTTCTCCAGCGCTCACACTCTGTGATAATAATAACCATAGTATTTGTAAACTATAGCATATCATTTAGAAACATTATATAGTGACACAGTGACAAAGCGCCATGGTAATTTCAACTTCAGAAAACCTGTCAAGAACAGGACAGAAATATTCTTTACTGTTACAACTATAAACACTGTTTTGACATAATTGCTGCCCTGAGAGTGCCTAAAGTGGAGAGAGAACCTCATTTATTAGAGTCTTAGCGTCCCCCAAGGGCCGCTTTCCTC
The DNA here is from genome assembly GCF_000690725.1 of Stegastes partitus. Lineage (NCBI taxonomy): Eukaryota > Metazoa > Chordata > Actinopteri > Pomacentridae > Stegastes > Stegastes partitus. The sequence continues at coordinate 282,217 of NW_007578084.1, read as the reverse complement.
CCAGCGAGCAGTCATTAGAAAGCACACACACAGCAGGAAGCCCCAAGACAAAAATGCAAACAAGTCGGCGCATCATTGTTCTGTGTATCCTCTGAGTTATTCCTCACAGCCTAATGGCACAATGTTTCTTTTATTTCTTTCCATTTCATTGCAGAAGAGGCATCCAGTGTTCCACATATTTCACTTTACAGTACTGACTTATTTAATATAAAATGCGCAAAGCTTAAAACATTGTTCTTGCCATACAGTTTTGACAGCTCTATTGTCAGCGGATGAACACGCTCTTCTGTCTTCCCAGCAGCCAGGCAGTTTTTAATTTCACACAATGTCAGGATGTCACCTTCAAGTGTTCAATTCAGTTCCAATTTAGATTTTTTTTCCCCCACCTAATGAGTTCCAGTTTGTATGTTGTTTTTTTTTTTCCTCTCTCTCTCTCTCTCTTTGCTCATTATTGAATCAGCGCGACAAGGAGGCAAGGGTTCAGGTTGGAGAGAGGCTGCACAGCCAGCCATCAGAACATCCTTCAGCTTGTGTGGATAAAAAAGGATGAATGTTCTGGAAGTGTTCAAGGCCAAAGTGAGAGATGAGAGGAATCTGTTGATTTGCTAATGGAGCAGAGGTGGCAGAGAATATACAGTACCCTTTGACCAAAAACACTCCTGGTCTGACCTCTTTTTTTTTTTTTTTTCTTAACACCTGGCCCTCCGTTCCCTCCCGCCTTTCCCAATTTTCATTTTTCCCTCTCTTTTTGTCCAATGCATAAATAAATATTTTAGTCACCACTTATGACTGATATTTTCCAAGTCTTCAGCTTTCAATTGTTACATCCTCAGCTACTCTGAAGATGCAGGGACAAGCACATTGTACACCCAAAGGAAATTTCCTCCCAACAACAAAATTACATTCGGATACAAAACAGGCACGCACGCCCAAGTGTACACATGTACGCTGGAACACACACACACACACACACACACACATGCATACTCCCGCTGGTATACAAGTGTGAATATTAGCATGCACGCAAACAGACACTCGTGCAGATAGATGTTCTCACAAAGCCTGCAAATTCCATTACATTCTAAACCCCCCACCCCCCCAAAAAAAGGATTTGGGTTAATTTAGTAAATACAGGGTCAGAGCTGCCACAAGAGCTGAGAGGAGGTGAGGTGTGTCTGCACAAGCTTCTGTCTCTGTGTGTGTGTTTGCCTACGTGCATGTGGATGTATGTGTGTGGGCAAGAAACGCTGACTGTGTGAAGCAGAGAGTCCTGGCAGCAGCGGCAGCAGCAGCAGCGGCAGCAGCAGCAGCAGCAGCAGCAGCAGTCTAAACCCAGCCACACTCTCCAGAGATAGCGCTTCTTTCTCATTTGCTCTGGCCCTATTTTAATAATAGCTGTGCATAAGTAATTTCTAAAAGGCCAGGCAGGCACATGGGCGCGGGTGGGGGGAAATTAAACTCATTTTATCTGTGAGCAGGTGGATTCCTATTTATCATTAACATGCATAGAATTTGCACAATGTTATTTCTTGCTGCTGCTACTGATGGAACGTCATCCAAATAATGTCAGAGGAGGGTCTGCCTTTTTTTTTTTTTTTTTTTTTTTTTGCTTATGCTGGAGTGAAATTCCTAGATAAAGGTACTGGGCTTTTTTTTTTTTTTTTTTCTTCGCAATTTTCTGCAAACGGAAACTAATTCTGGGAAGCTTCTTATTACAGTGCAGGCTCATTTGGTTTGCATTAAAAGAGGGACAGGAGCGACATTAGGATTTCTGCCAGATTTCCAGGAGATGCTCCAACATTCGCTCTTATATCATTAGTAACGCCCCCCCCCCCCCCCCTTCTTACAGAAGCCCTTTTCCTCTTTTAACTGGCATTAAACAATCTCAACTCATTATTGGCCCAATAATAAAACTGGAATATATTTGACTACCTGATTTAGATCCTATCAAAATATTGGAATGTAAATGTGTCATTCTGAACACATGATATGGAGGTTAATAATTGCTGTATATTCTCTGTGTTATTTTAGCAATAATTCAGCTGCAGGATTATTTGCCATTTATTTAAAATTAGGATTGTGCTTTTTTAATTTGTTTTGGATTGGTAATCTTTTTTGTTACAGCTTATTGGGAGCTGTTTGTAGTTTTCAAATTTTAATCCACTAACTCTGTTATTAGTCTTGTAGCTGCAATTTTAACACTAATATATATAATTATATACACACTCTTTTCTTATGTTATATATTTAGTAGGACTGCAAATCTCTCTTCTGCGAAATTCTCCTTTTCTCAAATAAACGATTGATCACTTCGTCTATAAAATGCAAAAAAAAAAAAAAAATGTCTTCTGTTTTTTCCAGAGTCAAAACTGATGTGTTTGTTGGCAAATTCTGTTCAATCAACAGTCAAAAAGCCCGAAAACATTCAGTTTATCTTGAAATAAAACAAACCAAGGCAGCAGATCCTCACATTTGTGATGCTGGAGACTTAAATTAGAATTCATTTGCCTCTTATTGCAGCTCATTAATTGCACCTTTTAAAACTTTAAATGCATCGCAGTTCTTTGACAAATCAAGCAAATCTGATAACACATTAAGCCAAAGATCAAACCCCATCTAACCGAGCCATGCTTTAACATCGGCCTCCTGTCACCTCTGCATCCACATCCATGTTGTTGTCACGCAGTGGAACAACATCACACGGCGCGCTTTGCAGAGCGGGGGATCATGGGAGATACGTCTGCGGGCGGGATTAGACTCTCTGTGACCAGTCATTCACACCAGTGTTTACGGCGATGAAGAGCGAGATGATGATGTGTGTCTCTGTCTCCTTTTCTCTCCCCTTACAAATAACAGCATGGCAGCTCATGGCAGCTCCACGGCTCCTGACAGCCAGCCAAGCAGCCAAGCAGGCAGGCAGTCAGCCATTGTTTTGTAATGTGTTTCACTCTGCCAGCGCTGATCCATGCTAAGGTACTTACCACGCCATTGTTGTCTAAGTATGCTATTTTCTGGCTGGGCACCTCCACTATAGAATAGGGTGCTTCCCCCCCCCCCCCCTTTCTTTCTTTCTTTCTCGCTCTCTCTCTCTCTCTCTCTCTTTTTTTTTTCAAAAGAGAGGTTTGTTACAGTCACCGTCATACTAATCCTGGTGTGTGATATGTATATGTGTCAACACAGAGAAAGAGAGAGGGAGAGAGGGGAGTCTTAACCCAAGAGAGGAATGGTGTGAATGGCAGCGAGGCAGATAGACAGACAAGTCCCATTCACTCCTTACTGTCCTCCATGACACCAAATTACTGTTTATCAAAATAAGACGAGCGGTATAATAAGGATACTTTAGGAGTGTATCGTCTAATGCGTCTCGGATGTGTACAGGCCTTATGGCATTTCCACAGAAACATTCACCAAGCAGTCAGATTAACGGTGCAGGTCAGAGGAGGACGTTTAGCTGCAGCAGCGGTTGATTAATAATTTATATGGGCGAGAGGTGAAGTGAGTCTCTTTAGCTGTGTACAATGAAATGCAATGCTTTCAATAGTAGCAAAAGAACAATTATTTGATTCTAAAGTGTCGATTTTATTTTTTTTAAACATTGTTTATTTAACACGTCTGTTAGCTTTAGAGAGTTACATGAGAAGATTTGTATCATTTTCAAGTGTGTGAAGTCGTGCAGTGCAGCAGAAAACTTTACGTAAAATTCATCTTGAGATCGCAAAGTTACACACACACACACACAAAAAAATCAAATAAGAGGAGTTTTGAGGAGGTGTGGGTAAAATAAAGCACAGGATGTAACCTGACCTTCAGACAGATTCAATGCAGCGTCTCTTTCCAGTGTGATATGAAGTGTGTATCTAACATGTGCAAAAGAGGAGCACCATTGCTTGATTCTAAAACTTAGAGTTGTCATTATGTTTACTTGGTTTTCTAGCAGAGAGTTACATGAGAATCATATCTATACTGTCAGCTCAGTGTAGTTCAAAAACTGGAAACACAGCCACGCCAGCAAATGCAACACAATCAGCCGCCACATTTAGCGTATAGACAAGAGGTTGGCATCAGTCTTGCAATTCTGAACACAAATGAGTGTGGAGCTATTACTGTACACCTCACAGATACATCAGCACACATTTGTGTTGTACAGTGGAAAATTGTTCAAACCCACAAAACCCTATTTTAAATTCCTTAAAGTTTCACAGAGATATATACTGAGTAAAGAATTTTGATGAATGAAACACAGGACGTAATCTAAATATCATATAGATGCAGTGCAGAGTTGTAACAAGCAGCAATAGTATAATGACTTTCATCCATGTATGTATTCATTTTCCTTTTGAATGATATTTTCAGTATATTTGACCTCCCCTAACAATTCTTTTTTATGCACTTCTCTGAAGTGATGAGATGTAATCGTGGTGCAAAAATATCAAATCTCTTCTAATTCCAGTAACGTTTTGGCCTAAGCAAATCCAAATAAGTAGGAATATGGACATTAAACACTAGAACGGGCAATATAAAATCTCACCATGTGCACTTAGTATATAATTGTACACTATACTCTTCTATTAACCATCCCGTTCCCAGAGATAATACTGAGGAACTGCCCTCACTGTGCCTAATGGTTGTGTTTGCTCCAGCACACGCTACATTTTTACCGCAGCATTTCTCTTTGTTGTGTCCTAAATCATTGCACAATCTCCATTTTAATTAATCACCACTCTGAGACCTTTTATTTTCCCATTTCTGGTTAAGTGTGCATATTTCACTCAGCCATTCTGATGGTGGAACAGAAAATCTGTGAGAGCATTAATAAGCCTAATATAGAAACATATTTGAACCCTGGCCTTCTGCTAAGTAGATTATAAACATTTATTATTGCATGTTATCATAATATCCTGCACAGCATATTGCAAAACTTCTGTGGGCCAGTTTTTCTCCCGGTGCAGTAGAAGATCATAGTTAATTCAGCAGCGTTATGGTAATGTAGAGGTCCCTATCGGTCCCGGCATCACACATACTAACAAGCTTAGGATAAGCCCAGCCTGGAATGGTATGAGGTTTGAATTTCTGGAACCAGCGCGGTCTCTGCAGCCAAATCTCACTTCAGCAGAAACCAGTGGGGTGATTCCTCTGCTTAAAAAATTAGTGCTAGTGCATATATTTTTTTGCAAGGAAAGGAGGTTTGATACCTTGCGAGGAAAAAAAATGCACTGTATGTAAAAAAAAAATATTTTAAGGATGGCAAAAATCGTCTTGAGGAGGGCTAATCAGCTGGCAACTCTGAAAAGCCTGTAAGGTGCATTAAGAGATTTATACACAGCGCAGGGGTAAAGCCTCACAACATTGTTGACTCATTTAAAGATGCCAACATCTCAACTTTGTGCACTGTTAACAAATGCACACATGTTAAGTTGGTGTACTCTGCACTTCTCCTGTCTCTGTAAATCGCAGTGTATCTGCCATAAGCATGTTATGCCCCAGGGCTCATCAGTACCATGTGATCCCAGGCAGAGCTGCCACTATGAGACAACATGCTAAATCCTGTTTGTGAGACTTGACTGCTCTCAGCTCTGAGCTAATCTAACCACCCTCAACCTCCAACGGGGGAGAGGAGCGTCTGTCGATCTGAGCCGAGAGGGGGGAAAAAAACGGAGCTGAGGAGTTGGGAAACAGTGCATTTTCCAGTTTGCAAATGAGAAGTGTAATGAAAGTTTGTGTCGGAAAGTCAGCACTGGCGTCGACGGTGACTCGTGTGTGCTGTGCAGAAAACTGACTGAACAGGCAAAAGCAAAGATTTGCTTTAAATAAAAGATTACTAATGAGGTGACCATGAAGCTGATTATTCCCAATAGAACATTAACGTTCGACGTTGGCGCTAATTGCCTAAGAAACACAAGACTCTTTTCAGTTGCATTAATTCAGATCTGACACAGTTGCTCCAGAGGGATTGTGCAGCCCAAAATTTCAAGAAAAAACGTTTCAAGGTGCTTCATCCATCACACATTTAGCTATTAGAACATCCCAACATTGCACTGTTGGTCACATTGTTGGTATTGCATTTTAAAATTATATTTTTATTATCAAAAAGGCTATCAGACAAGGAATAATGAACACTGAAAGAGAGGATGCATTTCAAAATTCAGTGCAAATTAATGAGAAAAAAGGCTGACTGTGCCTATGTAAGCGTCTGAAATGAGTGAGCATGTCCACACTGAAGCTCCACGCAAGACAAGATGACAGCGACTGCACTTTGTACTGCATTAGTTTACTTCATAGGTGTCACAAAGTTTGTCTTTCCATTCAAGACACCAAACATCAGCTTTTTGAGCTTTTTAACAGTCACTCGACACAAAGTTTCACACAAGCAGACAAACACAAAGAGGAGAGCGGCAGCAGATATGAAGTTAGCATTTGTCTCACTTTTATTCTCTTTCACTGTTTCACTGCAAAACTGTCTGTCGCTCTCTTTCCCTCTCCCTGTCTGTCTGTCTGTCCTTTCTTTCTCTCTAAATAATAATTCAGAACATCACAGATTTGGCACTTGTAGAAGGTCTCGCAGAAAATTAATTAATGCAAACTCCAAGTGCTATCAAAATTATACATTTGGAGCGCAAGCAGATAGAGAGAAAGAGAGAGAGAGAGATGTGAGGACGTTCTGGTCTCATTAAGAGAGCAGGCAGAGTGGAATTAGTCTGAATATAATGACAGGCCACACTATCTCATGTAAAAACAGCCCTGTTTTCCTCTCTCATTCATTGGCACTAGTAATTAGTTTTGGCCCTAAAACTGTCACCCTTTACTCTAGAAAAGGCAGATGTGATTTGAGGTGCAATTTAATCTTGCTTTAATGAAGAACTAATGGACGCATTGCAAATTACTTTCTCCCCCCCCCCTCCCCACACACCCCCACCCCCCAACCCCCTGTGTGATTGAACAGGGGCTTGGGAAAAAAATCTATTTCCTGCTTTTGAAAAGATCAAGAGTATCTTTGATAATGGTGAGAGCGTCACCGGCAGCTTCATTGCATCGAGCCAACAAGCTCTTTTAGCCGAATCACAATTCAGTGGAGAGGAGGCCACAATTAGTGACAAAGCAGAGGGAGCGCTGCGGGGCCTGGGCAAGCAGAAAGCCTCTCGGTGCTCCAGGCTCCTTGTTAGAAACAGGCCCTGGAGGTGTCACACAGGAACAATGAGGCCTGATAAATTACCCTTAGAAAAAAAAAAAAAAATGTACTACTAATTTTCAATTACACCTATAATGCATTCCCGATTGGAGAGAGAAATTGGACATGGAGGAGAACAAACAGTCATAGGCTCAATACTCCTCGCTCTGTTTGTGACACCGGAGCTTTCTAAGGGCCTATGATATCCAGAGCGTATTAGCAATAAATTACATGGTGTTTAATACTGCAGCTCACTGGTGATTCTGCTCCACAGAAAGAAAAACATAGCGAGGAGGGAATGAATATTGGTGCCAAATAATATCTCGCCATTACATTTGATTTTTGTCAAAGGATAATCACAGGCAAAAAGACAAAATTGCATTCTTATCTAATTTAGTCTAATTTCCAAAATGATGTTGTTGTTTGGTTAAAGAACATTTGTGCAGGCCTTTTTCAGAGGAGAGTTTCAAGTGTGTGTGTGGGAGAACTGCCTGCATGCAGCTCTCTAAACCACTTAAGGGACACTGTGTTTCAAACTGGCATCGCTAACGGATGATGTTGTAGAGAATATATCAAGGCCAAATAATAGTCCTTGAAACGGGTGAAAGGGGATGTGAGAACTGAGGAGGGTCAGACATGTGGAACATGTGTATCTGCTTTTTTGTGTGTGTGTGCATGTATTTGAGTACAGCCAGAGCAAGGCAGAAAGCCTAATGGGAGTGGGCTTAACTCCTGCACACAGCCTCGCTACATATCTGATTACTGGGACCAGTAATTTTCTTTCCTTAAATAAGGAAGAAATTGGATAGGATGAATGAAATTTGGCTGTCATATTGCAATGATGGTGCAGCAGGGAGATTATGTGTTTCACATAATCGTTCATCATTTCCCAACCAGTGTTCGGGCTTAGCATAATGGAATTGGTAAACTGGTTTAAATCAGAACGTGAGGACAGACTATCAGGCGGACTGTGAGGGTCTGTGGTAATGTCTTCAGACCAAGCAGAATATTTTCACCACAGAGCTGCACACGCACTGAGTTACACACAGTGCAAACACTGCAGGAACACGCCGTCTTCATCTCTGCCTCATCACAGTGTCAGAACGCAAAAAAGATGCCTCAGTGCATCCTTAAACATACGTCTTTTTTTTTTTATTTTGTGTTGTGCAACAGCTCCTCTTTGCGCAGCTTTACACACCTGTTTATTAAGTTACACATACACAGATTTAATAGAAGCATTTGTTTCCCTTTTCATTTTGTTTAATAGCGCCGTACAGTGTAATTAAATAAAATAATTATGACTTTGATCTGTGCCACTGCAGTAAATCAGACATGAGAGAAAAACAAATGTAATTACATATTAACAGTTTAATTGTTAAATTGACATCATTAAATGCTGTTGAAGATAACTTTTAAAAAGTGATTTAATCATGACTTTTGGTATTTTGCTGCACCAGTGTGCTTGTTTACTAATGTACATATGTATTTGTTTACATACCGCCTTGTTTCTTTATTGATTTGTATTTGGAAACATCTAGATTTTTCTTACTGGTGTAACTATGTCCATGTATGGCAGCTGTTTAACGTGTCATTGTGGAATAAAGAAAATAATAAAAAGGCTAAGAAAATTTGTATTACTATAACAGGACCTTTTCTTTTTGTAAATGGTAATTCTATTGTAATTATACCATGTTAAAGATTGTTGTCTGATATCAACAAACGGCTTTTCAAGTCAATACCATCATTGCATATTAACTTTAACTTGTCCATTGTTGTGTAGTTAAACTCTTACACACCAACATACTGAATGATTTTACACAAATGTCAAGTCAGCGATTTGTATGTATTTTCACACATAATGGAAAACAATTAATAGAAGACAAATGTGTCCTTTGTATGTTTTTCAGTTGCTCGTGATGGAACATAAAAACCTGTTTACTGTCCCCATTAGTTTGTGTATTTTAACTAACATGCTGCTATGTTGACCTGGGCATAATAACATTTTCTCATTTTTATTAGAATGGTTGGTTTTGAGGTAAACGTTTTGTTTGGAAGCCTGTTTCAGGTCAAATCATTTTAAACTCTGCCCTGAATTTTGCAGTCATTTTGTTTGTGTGACCAAACAAAAGTTTTCCAAACTGATGAAAACTTTAAATGAATTGTTTTCTACCTCGACCCAACTTGACAGTGAGTCGAACTCTAAACTAAAATTGCTTACATTTTTTCCTGTAATAAACTGCATATAACAGTATTTTCTATACATTTTCAGACGTGTGATTTACCTGATTTTACATCCTGTTAATTTCAGCATGTATCCCTGCAGTGTGTCCACGGTGCAGTCTCATGGCGGGGCCAGATCAGAGGGAATATCTGCTGCTCAGGAGCAACAGTCCCCACGAGAGAACCGCTGGCCACTAGGTGTCACAGTGGCTGTTTGTAAAAGATGAGCCGGTGCCTGCTCTCTGCTGTGTGACTGTAGGCTGCACGAAATGTACAGCCGAATGTGCATTTGTCTACCAAATCTAAACAGTCCCAGAGTAACCCTATACAACAGCTTGTCAACATAAACAGCATATGTGCCGCAATAAATGACTGTCAAGACATTTTTTGTATGAATGATGCTGGATTTAAGAGTCATTAGCTGGGAGAAAACATCACTTACACTGGATGCAAAGATATTTTCAATATTTTTGATTGTAAAAAAAAATTATATATTTTGACAATTTTAAGCATTTTGGATGGCTGCTGTTATAATATAAGACAGCATCATTTCCTGTGTGCAGGATGATGGAAGATCTCGTACTGTGAAATGAGCCTATTATATTAAATCTGACATCTGACTTTATGTACCCATGAGCGAATGTGGCTCATTTTGATGGTGTGAAACTGGCCACGGAGCAATACTGTACATTACATTATTCCTCAAAGTACACACAGGGGAAGAGATCTGCTAATGTCTTTTTGCTACTTTTCTGCATTAAAAAATACAGCGAATGTGAATTTCTGGAGGTAGTTTCTTTTGTTCCCCATACAAAGCAATTTGTCTTCAGTTAGAATTTTGTATTTTTTTTTCACCAGTTTTGATGCAGAACTCAAGGTTGAGTGTGGTGATTATTCACTATATTGCATTAGTATATCTAGATGTATTTATGTCAGTCACATGATAACAGAAACATTAAAATAAATGATCTCAAGGAGGCATTGTTCCACAAGTTGTTGCGGCAGCTTTGAGTCTTGATGAAAGTTGTTCTGTTTCGCACTGAGTCATAATATCTTCTTCTTCTTCTTCTTCTTCTTCTTCTTCTTCTTCTTCTTCTTCTTCTTCTTCTTATTATTATTATTATTACTACTATTATTATTATAGCTTGGCTGGGAGTAATTCTGGTGGCTTGGCTATCCATTATATATGGTCACTGTTTCCATGCTCATCAGTCCTTCAGCAATCACTGTTGCCGTCATTATTCTGGAAGAGTGAACTCTCATCAGGAAAGAAATGCTTCACTGTAGGACAAATGTCACCACTCAGTATGACTTTGAAGTGACTTGCACTTACAATGGCAATACAAGGACTGAAAAGAGATTCACTAGACCAAATCCACACCTGTAAGAAAGAGCCGAGCAGCCAGAACTCTGCACAAAGACGAGGTGGGGTCCTTGTCTCCTTTTTCTTTTTAACGCTCTTTATGTAAGCACCACTAGTTAAGCTTTTCAGAACTATTCATCAAACTGTCTCATTTTTTCCCTGCTTCTCAGTACATTACTGTCATTTTGTTTCACATTACCTGTGAAGATGAAATTTACTATTTGAGCAGATTTTTCCAGATGCAGGTTTAAACACTGGAAACTGGATCACAGGATCTGTTTGTGTATCATGTTTGAAACTGACTGTCAACACATCAACATGCATTGTCAGTGTATCAATCCACAAAGTTAGATTAGGTAACAATCTGATTAGTGGTGGACATATTATTTTAACCTTTTACTTCAGTTCAAGTAGTGACACTGTCAAAGTACTCCAGTACAACAAACAGTACTGCTTTCAAAATCTTCCTTAAGCAAAAATATAGAAGAAAGTATCATCAGCAAAATACGCTTATAATTCAAAAGACACAACGTAAGTATAATATTAATACATTTTTAACTGTTGCAAATGTTGTAGCTCACTGTCTGCACTGTTTGACGTTCTTGTACTAAACTTGACTATTCGTTGAAGTACTTGTATGCGACCACATTCCAGGGAGAAACATTATTTTTACCTCAGTATATTTCCTGGAATTGTTTCTGTGAGAATTTACACACAAAACACATGATCATCACTAAATTATTGCATCGTAAAAACTTAAACTGTATTACTTTTGCAACAGCTTTTGCTTGCTGTGATTGTTTCTTCTTTCATTTTGGCAATTAAAGTCATTCTCTGGTTGTTGATTTAACTTTTTAAAAACTCATCGCTTTCTATCAGATTACATATTTAAATGTTTGGATTTTTTCCCATGAATACAATCCCTTACCTTCTTAAAGTGGCTTAGATATAACTACACCAGGCCTACAATTATAGTCCTTGAACCTCTCTCCTCTCATCCCTTCCCACTCGTTACAGCTTGAGCACACCAGCTCACTTATGACTCGATCACTGGAAAACTACTACGACACAGAAACTGATTCTCAAAAAGGATAATGGTCCAAAAAGTCCCACTTTACAATGTGACAGGTTTGTTATATATGAAACCCCAGAAGTCTGAATCCATGTTTTTGACACTGTCGATTGTGTGCTGCAGCTTCAAGGTGTAAATATCCAGGACATCTTAATGCACTCAAGATGTATCTTCCAGCATTTAAAAAACACAATAAGGACTTGTTAACAAGGCAGAAAAGACCTTGATTTCCACTTACTAATCACATTGTGACAAGGACAAAGTTAAGCTCTTGCACTGAGCAAAAACAAAGTACATAAAGTGCATAAGTTTATCTGAGGCAAAAATGTGTTGGGCAAATCAAGTGTCTATCCTTCAGAGTTACAACTTTTTTAAGTATAAAATTCCCTCTTTGTGTTACTATCTCTCCACCAAGGAAAGACTGTCCTAGGAACTAGAAATCTGGAACATCACACTAAAAGACTGTAACTGTGAAAACTATTCACTTTAATCGATGAACTCAGATTGCCTCAGAAAATGTGGGCCTTTTGTATTTTCAAGAGAACTCCTCCAATCACTTGCGCTCAAAGTGTTTAGGAAGGGTTCTTTTGATGGTTAATATTGACAGGAAGAATGACTCTAGCAAGAAACAGCCGTTTCCATGTACATTAGGGCTGAACGATTTGGTAAAAATATTCAATTGTGAATTTTCTGAGAAATCTTGCAATTGGAATTGTGATATGATGTTGTTAAGTCACGTTTCAGCTCAATATCCACTGTGTATTAGATGTAAAATATCTAAAGGTGCTTTATTATTTGCAAAAAGGAGGGCAGCATGTATTTGTAAAACCATTAACACGACAGTTTAAACTGAATTAGATGTAGAGCAAAGTGTAGGAGGTGTGGCTGGTAAATAATGACACTGTGCTCATATCAGCCGGCGTCACACATCACACAGTACAGGCCGAGCACAGTCCTAGAAATTCCACTTAAATTAAAGTGAGTTGCAGCGTCGGTGTCATTATTTAATAGCCACACTTCATGTATTCTAAAATGCTGCTTTTGAATTGTACTAATTGCATTGTTTGAAATTACGATTTCCTAATTATTCATCCCAAATGTACATGAAACATTTGAATGCTGATTTTGAATTTTGAATGCTGTTGTTGTTGTTGCTGATTTTATGTTGGTGTTGTGTTGTTTTTTTTCTGGTGTAATTCTATTCTAAAACCCTGAAAATTTGCCAAGCTATACTTTAATATGAAGTAAGTGTACGCAAGACTGCATTCATTTTCTGAAGTTATTCCGTTGATGCTTTAAGCAGACTACATTAGGATGATCATTTGCATTTTAGTTGAGATAAATGTTTGTATTTATGACTTTCACTTGAAATGGAGTGTGAACATGGATGTGAGCAGGCTACTCTGACTGTTAATGTGAGTCTATATAGCAGTTTTATAGTACAAACACAACGGTAAATGAGGAATATACAGCTTGTAGAAGTGTTTCACGGGGAACCACGTTTTACCTCCTTGTGCATTAAGAGAAAACAGCGGAGAACATAAAGCTCCTCAGTCCTCCAACTTCTCTGCTGCTGCTGAAGGAGCACCTGTCGTCCCAACATCCTTTGCGTGTCCAATATGGAAGAACTGGCGGTGGAGGTCCGTGGCTCCAACGGGGCTTATTACAAGGTAAATACCGGCTTATCAACACCGCATCAAACATAAAAGCTCGAAACACGATACGATATGCTAGTTGAAGTCTCCTGGACCACGGCGACGTGTTCCGACTTGCCCAGAACCCACTTAAGTGCTTGTCATTAGCTTACACAAGCGGCGCTAGCAAGCGTTAGCAGGCTAAGCTAGCATCGCTTACTCTTCGCCAACTGTCATTTTATAGCGACATTCTTAAAACCCACCGTCGAAGAAACACGGTCACGTTTGCGATAAGTCGAATATAAAGCCCGTCTGAGGTTGTATTTATTTTTCTTGAGTTCGGTGTCAGCTCCTCCGAGCTAAAAGTTAGCTAACTTGCTAGTTGCCTAACTGTTGACGTCGAAAGATGTGGCTAAAGTAAGTTGTGTGTGCAGCCCACTGTTACTGTACGTCATGTATTCGGTTCTGTAGCGGTCATCAGAGCGGTTCAGGATCAACTCAGCGTTTGTTCATGTTGTTTATTAAAGTGTTTTTTGTTTAGAAGTCACCACCGTTGTTTATGAAAGCGGCTACGAGCTGTTTCTCTGCACAGACTCCGTGCTTATCTGTCGCTGTCTATTATTTGATACTTCATCATGCCCAAGCTATTTTTTCTATGTGAATGTGTGAGCCAGCTGTTCCTTGTCAATCCTGACCAGCTGGCATGTCAGGAGAGGGTCACTGATACCGCAGACTTAAAAGCTATTTCTAGACTGGCTGCCCAAAGTAATACTCCCGTCTCCTTTCCTCCCATCTTTCCTGTGTGTCTCCTCGCCCCTTCTCTCATCTCCTTTTCCTTTACCACCTTTTATTGTGAAGTCTCACCTTCACGCCTCAGATTACTCCTGTACCACTGCATGTTCTCTCTGTTCTTACTGTTCTCTCTGTCTCCCCAACCCTGCTCTCATGACAGACTTAGTTCGCTTTGCCTGGGCTGCATTTTGAACTCTTGAGTTACACGGCTGTGTGATTTTATGACTTTTTAAAAATGTAATGTAACTGACACCTACCTTCACACAAGACTACCAAATGACTTAAATAGCTCGTCTGGAAGTTTGGAATACCTAGGAAGTGTTCAGTTCTGTTTTGTCTTTATAGCTTATCAAGAAAAACTTCTACAGTTAGTCTTTAAGTGTATGTTTGACGTGCTGAAGAGATAGATGACAGATATTTATAATGATCCGGAGGGAAATTCACGCATCCGGTAGCTTGAAAAGAAAGACAAAAACTAGGAATACAGAAAACTATACCTAAATAATGGAAAGTGTGCACAACAGTGTAAATTGTGGTGGTACATATACAACAGAGAGATGCGGTAATTAGTATATGTAAATGCATTCTCGTGGGCTACATCAAACAATTTTTTCACAGTTGAGAGACGTTTTTCATTTAAAAATAGCATAATATCCCAATTACAGTTTCTCAGATCTCTTATGTTTTCTTTCACCAATAATGAAGTTTACCATCACACATGACAAAGCCTAGTGATACATCCTCACATCTGAGAAGCAGGAACCAGAGATTGTTTAGTACATTTGGCCGTTAAGCGACCAATAAATAATAGCTATAACCACAGCTGATTGCTACAGCTATACAGTTATCATCCTTTACATTTTCATTGTAAATACAGTTCGTGTTACATTGTGACAAATAGACACAATAAGTTTTAAAGCCATATTTCAAGTCAAAAAAATCCCCTTCACACCTGAGCACGCTTTTGCACGCCTGCACAAGACAAGCTAAACGGGGACCCAATCATAGAGAAACATCTCCACTTGGCTACTAGATGCCCCTCGACAGGAAACCTTTAAATACAATTTCAGTCACTTGTCTGTGTCTCTGTCTTTCCTGCAGGGCTTGGTCAAAGATATCCACGATGACTCTCTCTCCATTGCCTTTGAGAACAAGTGAGTCTCTGTGTGTCCCGTATTTCAGCTGCTTTCATAAAACATGTCAAGTTCTAAACTTTTAGGCAAATGCCAGGAAAAAAAACCAAACATGTTTTAAGCATTTATTTCAATTTTTTTAGTTGGCAGCCAGAACGCCAGGTGCCCTTCAGTGATGTCAGGTTGCCACCACCTGCTGACGCCAAGAAGGAGATCGGAGAAGGCGAGGAGGTGGAGGTGAGCTGGACACAGATAAAGTCTTCTTTTTGCACTTAAGTTTTCCTCTCTGTCTGTGCCTTATACTGATTCTGTCCTAATCTCCTGTCAGATCTTGTCCAGAGCCAATGAACAAGAACCTTGTGGTTGGTGGTTAGCTAAAGTCCGCATGATGAAAGGAGATGTGAGTATCGTTTGTTAGGAAGAAAAACTTCTATACTGACTACTTACTAACAATATTACATTTTTAGTGATTCTGTTTCAGCAAGTATTTTTTATTTATTATTATTTACCAGTAGCACAGCTATCCACTTACAGTACCTGGAAAATAGCAGAACAGACTGATAAATGCTTATGCAGCTGAATGCTATTTTTGTTATTATTAAAGAGCCAGTTGGAAACCTGCTTTTAACTGTACAATTGCTGTATACAATACGGTAGATTTGGCGTCTATAGGTTTTATTGTACACATCATACCTGTCTGTATTTTCTAGTTCTATGTGATTGAGTATGCAGCCTGTGATGCCACCTACAATGAGATTGTGACCTTTGAGCGTCTGCGTCCAGTCAACACCAACAAGGCCATCACCAAGAACTCCTTTCACAAGTGCACTGTCCCAGTTCCTCAGGATCTACAAGAAGCGTATGTACAGCACCATTACGATAAGAACATTACAGACGGACTGATCTTAAATTCATAAACTTGATCTCTTTATTAGCAGCGATAATACACATGCATACAGTAGATCAGTTACTGTAGGTGTTGCATGGTGTCTTTATTCTGATTTCTTCAATTCGAACCCTCTTTCAGCTGTTGGCCAGATATTAAGGTATTTCTCTACATTAGCAAGTTGGAAGTAATCCAATTTTCTGATGTTACAGGTGCCAGAGTGAGAATGCCCATAAGGACTTTAAGAAAGCTGTGGGAGCCTGTCGCATCTCATACTGCCCCGAGACCAGTCAGCTAGTGATTGTGGTAACTTGCTTGTTTTAATTCTGTGGTGACATTTGGATACATGTAATGGCATCTATGCTCCTGCATAATATGTTACACCTTTGTTATGCTCAGCATGCCTGTGTTGTGGATGACTCAGCTATTCCTTTATACCATTCATCATCAACAAAGCAGCTCTGCATAGTTGCATAATTCTTTAATTTAATTTGTGTTTGTGTGTTAAGTCTACCAATGAGTCAACGGTGAAGCGTGTGTCTTTGCTGAGTGACATGCACCTGCGGAGCCTGAGAACCAAACTGCTTTTAATGTCACGCAACCAGGAGGCCACAAAGCACCTGGAGGTAAGTTGGTAACAAAAACGATTTACTGCAGTGATCTGGAGATCATGTGCTGCGTGCAGTGTAGTACCTTCAGAAAGGAGTCAACGTGCATCGTCAGTAGGTCAGTCAGTAACCATGGTAACATAAAGCATGGTTGTTAACCATATAATAGTATCACATAAAGTTACCCGAAACAACAAAGAAACTGAACTTTCTTTAAGAGCTTTTAGGGTGTGGCTCTTAGTATTGTAGTGTACCAATTATATTTGAATAATTGGAAGTTGTGTCATCCTACCTCTGCATGGTACAACTTTTAATGTTTGATTATAAAATGAAAGGAGAGTCTGTGGTAAAAATACTGTGGTGGGCCAAATGAAGTTTCTGATAGTTGTACAGAAATAATACATTATGGTAATTGGAGTTACACAAAGAGGAAACAATATGTAGTGTTGGCACTTTTCTTGTGTTTTTACTATCCTGTCGACAGAGCATTGTTTAGATGAATAGCATTATCAACCAGTATTAGACTTGTTTTTGGCCAGTTTTTGCAAGGAATTTAAGCTTTAGCAAGAACAATGAATGTTTATGGATAGAAAACTAACCACAATTAAGATTAACATAAATGTGACTGCCTCCCTATGTTTGTGTAGAACTCCAGGCACCTGGTATCATCCTTCCAGGAGGAGTTTATGGTGAGACCGGATCTGATGGGCTTGGCCATCGGAAGCCACGGCAGCAACATCCAGCAAGCACGGAAGATTCCAGGCGTCACTGCCATTGAGCTGGATGAAGAGACGGGCACTTTCAGGATTTATGGAGAGGTACGTTGTTGTGTGGCCCTCAACCAAAGACAAAAAATGTATCACCAAGATCAAAGTCCAAAACACAGAAAATGTTCAATCATTGGAAATCAAAAGATATTTCCTCTTATTTCATTTGATTTGACAGATGTGCACACAGCAGAAATGTTTACAGATATTTCAGCTATTTCAGTTTTCTGATTGGGTTCTTCCAACTTTGTTTCAGCAACAGTGGGCATCAGTTTACATACAAACAAGCTTGTCAGGTAGTTACAGGAAATTAGAGGTGTCCTCAGTTGGCATGGGCACTGTAACAAATACATGATATTTTCTTTGTAGTACAGGTTATATATGACTTAATATGAAAAAAATGACCTTATATAAATGTCTTAGCAGCTTTTCATGAATGGCTCCTTTGCGTTGTCATTTTCACTGTGGATGCATTTGTTGATATTATTGGTGGCCATTGTATGGTTGCTACGACGTGACTGGATTCTGAACCTGACTGTGCTAATTGCATGCAAAACTGTGTTGTCCTTTAGACTGCAGAGGCAGTTAAGAAGGCCAGGAGCTACTTGGAGTTTCTGGAGGATTCTGTCCAGGTGCCGAGGAACCTTGTTGGTATGAAGACACAAACATTTCCTGAGTTTTAAAATTCTAAAAACCTGCTGTAAAACAATTGGAATGCTAAGCTGGTAATTGGTACACTGTACAGTTATGTACGATATATTACAAGACAGTCATCTCTTATTTCTTACAGTATTTGTGTAACTTAAAAGTTAAATTAAATCCTTAACGAGGCAAAAATAAATATATACATAAAAAAAAACTTTCATGTATTCAGTTCAGTTTTATTTATATAGTGCCGATTCACAATATATGTCATCTGTTACATTACCCATAGTAAGGTAAAGACCTTATAAATTTTAAACAGAGAACCCAACAAATCCAAAGTTTCCTTTGAGATTGTTTTGAGCAAGCACTTGAAGACAGTGGTAGGGAAGAAAAAACCTCCCCTTGTGGTTATTCACTCCATCTCTGAGTTTCAAGTTTTTGACTTAAACTGCTTCTGCTACTTTGCATCTTTCCCTGCTCTGTGTCTCCAGGCAAAGTGATCGGCAAGAACGGTAAGGTCATCCAGGAGATTGTGGACAAATCTGGTGTGGTGAGGGTCCGGATAGAAGGAGACAATGATAACAAGCAGCCCAGACAGGAAGTAAGCCTGCCACTGCGATGTGTTTACTGCTAGCAATAAAGCACTGATTCGTGTCACAAATGTTTCTAACTCTGCATAGAGGAATTGCACTTTGTGTCTTGCTTCAGACAGTCCCATACTAACATGTGTGTTGTGTTTTTGTGTTTTGTTGACACAGGGAATGGTCCCATTCACCTTTGTCGGTACTAAGGAGAGTATTGGCAATGTTCAGGTCTTGTTGGAGTACCACATCTCTTACCTCAATGTAAGGCCACAACTGTGTGTGTGAGTTGAATTGGGGAAGTGGCTTGTTCTTGATGCATGTTTGTCAGCGTGTCCTCCAAGTCTTCTCTTTCACTCAGTGCCACAGCATCAATTTACAGCTGTCTCAGGCTGCCTTTGAATGCCCCTCCTGGCTAATCACTTTGCCATTCATGAGGCTGAACTGACTCTACTTGGCTGTCAGCATGTAAACAGTGCTTCATAAGTATTGCTAAAGCAACATTGCTTTGAGTGCTAGTGTGATGCTTCATGAGGAAGTATGTGAAACCAATCAGGAAACGTATATAATTTAATATGAGTCACAAACACAGCACAATGCAGGATATGTCTGTATGCAGTAAATACAAAGGTTATGAAGGTTTGTGGTAGTTATAGCGGCGATGTCTGATATGACCTTCTTACAGCATTGATCACCTGGATCAGCACCTCAGTCACAGTCTACATTATTATTTGTGGATGTCAAGTAATTAATTTAGTGAAAACTTTGCTTTTCTGTGGTGTATATCTTGCTGTGTATACATTTTGCACTGTGTATGTATGTCTGTGTCCTGTGTTTGCATGTTTTGTGCTGTGTTAGTGCTTCATGCATGTTTGTTTTGCACTGTGTGTAGGACATGTTGGAGCTGCTTGTGGAGGGCCAGCAGCTAGAGGAAGAGCTGAGGCAGATTGTGGATTATACACAGGGAAGGAGCCTAGCAAGATTGAACATAAGAAACACGAGGAGCACTGGATGTTATTTAGATGTTTGTATAATGATGACTCGTGCATCTAATGGCGTTTCCAAAGAAGCAACCAAAAACAAAAGATCTCAGATTTGCTTGATTTTCCGAGACACCAATAATGTAGAGTCACATTTTATGTTCCTTGCTTTTCCTTTTGCCTTATTTCGTTTTCTTTATTCTTACCATCTCTTCTTCCTTTCCAGGAGGTTGAGCAGCTTCGTCTGGAGCGGCTGCAGATTGACGAACAGTTACGTCAAATCACCCAGGGTCACCGACCAGTTGACAGGGAGAGAGGAGAGAGGGGGGAGAGAGGAGGAGGATATAATACTGACAGCAGTGCCAATGCCTCTTCATCCTCCGTACATGTCAGTCGCTCCTACAACGGTCGAGGCCGTGGGCGCAGAGGCCACAGCTACAGCACTGGATATGGTTGGTGCCTTTAAAAATCACATACCACTAAATCTGCTTGTTTGTTGCCACATACTTTGGTGTTTGCATAAGAATTTGCCATTTGTGCAAGAAATCAGAAGCAACATGGTGTCGGAGTTAAAGTATCTGGACACAAATAAGATTCCCAGTAATAATTATTTACCCCTATGACAGATGCTGTTTTGTCCTTGTTGTGTCTCTCTCTGTTCTACCCTTTGTGCGTCTGCTAAGGCACCAACTCAGAGCAGTCCAATGCCTCTGAGACCGATTCAGAGCGCAGGGATGAGCTGAGTGACTGGTCACTGGCTGGAGAGGACCACGACAGGTAGCTTTGTTAGATTTTCAGACCCAAAGATGTACAAAAGAAATGTAGTTTTTGTGTTGTCAGTGGTAGCTGCATTGTCTCTGCAGTCCTTGTCTAAGATGATGCCAGCTTTTTGTAATCTGTTCCATTTTGTCTGATGGACTTGCAGGGACAGAGATAGAGGCGCACGGCCACAAAGAGATGGCCGCAGGAGACCAGGACCCGGCAGAGGCCGAGGCGGGCCTGGGGGAAGGGGAAGAGGAGGAAGAGGAGGATACAGTTCTGGTACAATTCAGCTTTAAAAGACACACCCCACACACAACTTTGTGCTTTTTTAAATTGAAACATACATCTAAACATGACCTGTTCTTTGTGAATCTGATTCTAACTGCAGCAGGGCATCGGGACCATGACGACAACCACGCCTATGGAGTCTTGGAGACCAACACGGAGACAGACCAGACGGCCGATACCGATGCCAGTGAGTCCAACCTGCCTGCGAACCGCCGTCGAAGGTCTCGGCGACGCAGAACAGATGAGGATGCCACACTGATGGACGGCATGAGCGAGTCCGATAACGCCTCAGTGAGCGAAAATGGAATAGGTATGGAAGTCACTGGATTTGGCGACATCACTTTACAAGACTTCTTCAGTAGTCCAGACAAACAGTGCATACAGGTTAAAAGTATTTTTGGAACACAGTAGTGAAGAAAATAGTCAGCCGACTGCTGTTTTTAGCTGCTGTGCAGCGGTGCATCATTTCCTTTTCTAAATGTCAAAGAAACCAGTGCACTTCAAAGATTACACCTCTGATTTAAAAGCAATTTAAGCCCCCAATACCTCTTTTTGTGATGACCTAACACCCATAGATGACTCTGAAGCTAAACCTCAGCGTCGTAATCGTAGCCGACGTCGCCGCATCCGCCTGCCTGAGGAGAGGCAGCCAGGTAACCATGGGAACCACTAGCATGATCTCACCAGTCATTGCTCTGAATGGCTTAGCTAAAAAGTTGTGCACTGGGTTTCATGCTTGTGCGTGACTAGGAACATATTAAATAAAACCTTGCAGCTGAGTGCGGCTTGTTGGTTGACAGTCATAAGAATTGTCATCTTAATACTGTAAAACACAGATTTCTATTAAGGTAGCTACATTTGAGTGTCTACACTCGGTTGTTGCGCATGGACTAAGTATGCATTCTCCTTGTGTCTTGTGGTCTTTAATGGGCACAAAACCTTACTAATAACTGATGGCTACAACTTGTTTTTGTGTTGTCAGGCTGTCATTTACAAAAGTTGCATTCCAACTCTGTGGATCTCTGTGTGGTGTAACAGAGTTAACCTGACTAACACGTTTTTTGTAATCTTGTTAGGTTTAAAATTCCTAGAAAGTGTCTCTCAGGCTCTTAGGGTACAATTGTTTGACTGAAAACTGACACTTGCTTTCTACAGTGATTGCTCGTGTATTCATGTGTTCCAACATTTTCTGTGTTTCACTAATCATCAGGAATTGTGGGATGTGCAGTTGAAATTTAGATTAAGTTCTGAATATCTGGGACAAATTTGCTGAGCATTTGTAATGAAAACGCTCTAGGTCACCACCAGCTGAAGTCTTCTTCTGTTACCAATGTTTTCTGTTGTTTTTCTTTGCTGTCGTATCTGTACAGTGACTGTAGCTGACTACATATCCAGGGCTGAATCTCAGAGCAGACAGATGACCACCAAGGACACCAAGAAAAACAAGGATGTGGTCAGTACTTCTATTTGATGAGTTTACAAAGTGTTGGCAGACCACAGCTCGCCTTCGTGACTTTGAATACTGACTGCTCAAGAACCTAGCAATCACTTATTAAACCAGATTTATCTTGATTTATGTTTAATAAGTGGTGTTTTTGGCCAATTAAAGCTAGAGTAGGAAGAATTTTTTGGCATTGTCACTCAAAAATTCCATGCTAATCTTTCGGCATTGTAGCTTGCATATGTAGCGTTAATTGGCCCGAGCCTCTGTGGTGGAAAAGGATTTGAACAGAGAGGACAGTGAAGAGCTGCAGGAGAATCAATATACAGTCGTGACTTGATAATCCAACCCTTAACAATCTGAAAACCTTGCTATCCGACAGGTTTTGAGGAAAAACAAATGGGACCCATTAAAAATAGCCTTAACATGCCAACAGCCTTGGATTCTGACTCCAACATGACATTTTATGTCACAAATAAGGATACCAACGTGTTTTCTGACTTAACAATCCGACAGACTGCAGGACTTGATGCTCAATTCGGATTTTTTTGTGAGTTTGTTCACATTTCCAATTAAATACGACTTGTATGTGATCTGCTGTGTGAATTTCATACGACCCAAAAGTGTCCCGCATGCGCAGAAGAGGACACAACGACGTCACATGCAGTGAGCATGCTCAGTGTTTGCAGAAGTAAACACTGATGGTAATGATGGAGCGTATCTTGCCCGCCACTCCCCCACCACCGCCGCCACCGATGATGGAAACGGAACTGTGACTGCTAACTAAACCGGCATCAGCAGCCAAATACTGTCTGTGTGTTCCAGCCACTTCCACCTCCGGGGGTGCGCTCCGACGGGGTGGAAGTGGTCGGAACGTGCACAATTGCACCGGTCATTTGACGTGAAATCCAGCGATGCGTAGTGTTCTAACAATACACTAGTTATTATAACAACTATAAACAATAAATATTAACAACAAATTACCCTTCAAGCGTGAAGCCCTCCTTGTATCTTGACCTCCGTCTTGACAATCCGACAGCCTTGCTATCCGACATAAAAGAAGGTTTTACATTTAGTGTCGGATTATCGAGTCACGACTATATTTGTGCTTTTTTTTGTTTTTGCTAGATTTCAGCATTGTGCAGCTGTAATGTCAAATTAGATTGACACATTAGAATTACATCATCTTCCTCTGATTGTCTCTCTTTTATATTCAGAGTCAGGTAGATGTCATCGCTGAGCACAGCCCACAGCCTGCCCCGGCAACCACCAATGGTTCCAGCAACAGTGCTGCTGACGGCGAGGGCAACAACGGCACAAGTGCTCCCAGGTCTCCCACCGAAAGGCCTGCCAAAGTCTCCTACAAGGAGGACTCCGACCCACAACCTGTTGTTAACGGGCTCTCTTAGTCAGATTTGTCAAAGAAAATGGTTTCAAATATTCTTTGGCTGCACTCGATTGAATCTCCATGACTCGGGAGCAGCCTCAAAAGAGAATCTTAACATTTAAATACAACAAGCACTGTTCTTTTTTACTTTACAAATATTTGAAACCTGTTTCGCTGTGCAAGTTTTAGAGGTCTAAACCTTAACCTTCCCTTTACATGTGTTCTGTCCAACTATCCATTTTACTACAGTTCTTCTTCTTCTTCTTCTTCTTCCTTTTTTTTTTTACCATAGTTCTTCCTGTATGAGCTTGCCAAAGATAGTCAAACATACACAGACTTACAGACATGTACATGAACTGTACTTTTCAGTCCTCTCTCCATTTAACAGTCTGGGTTGGACTGAACACAGTATTTATACATACAATGCAGACAGGGATTCCACTCAAACCCATACTGTGGTATGAATGCAGCAGTACTTTTTTTATGGTGAACAAAAAAAACGTCATAGCAGGGGTTTAGAACAAAACAACGCCTGCCTTCTACCAGGTGGACTCAGAAAGATGCTTCCACTACCTTTTGTTCAGGATGTTTTGTGCATCTGAAGTAGTTTGTAAATTAGATGTTCTGCATGAGCAGTACCACGGTGCAGATAGGTTTCTTGGAATCCCAGGTATGTTTGACATACATGTGATCAGCTGTTGTGCCTTGAGAGTAGATTCAACATGTTGTTGCCTGGCTCTGCACACCATCTGAAATCCTTTCACTTATTTCTGTGTTACCCGTTTGCCTTCATCTGCTGCAGGTGAAGCATATAAGGTGTCTCCATGTGCTAAATGTGTGTACTGTGTGCAGCTGAAGGCAAACACTGAATGCCCTAAAAGGATTTCAGAGGCATCTTTTTAAAATCAGGTGTGTCTTGTTCTTAATGTTGTGGGGAAGGGGGGGATGAATCCAGTTATCCTTTATATATATCTGTTGAGGAGTTTGACATTAGCTGCTTCCTGTTTTTCAATATGCAACCACTTCAGTCATAGAAGAAATGTTATTACAGCGTGTCTGGAAGAGAAACAAACAATAGAGGAGTTGTTTTCTTTGCACTGAAATGTAACCTTTTTCTGTTAAAGAGCTGATTGTAGTTGAGTCTGGAAACTGGCCCGTTACTGTTTAGTGCTGGACAGAAATGTAGCCGTCAGCGCTGGGTTTCCTGGGAACATCTCATTACTAAACATCGGGAAGGTTCATCTTAAGTTCTGTTTTGTTTTCCTCCCCAGGAAATTGTTGTACATCAACAGATTCAAAGCATGTTTGCCGTATTCACTTTTACACGCCCGCTATTGCAGAGGTTCCGTAAGAACCCGATAACGCTGGTGTTGAGATGTTTCTAGAAAACCAGGCCCAGGTGACGACGATGTCATTTTCATGGTTCTTCCATACTGGCTGGCTGGAAACTGGTCACGACTGTTCCACTAAGGAAGGAGATTTATTTGGTTTATTTATTTTTAAAAAATGTACAGTATTTAAAAAAAAAAAAAAAAGTCTTCTTTTTCTTGACACTAAAAATATGCGTTACCGGGAGGTTTTCTTTTGAGAAAAATGACAATTTGGACTACTGAGAGTTGTGACATCCCACGTGTTTTTGTTGGGTCAACTACAGTATATTGTTTTTTTTTTTAAGGATCGTCTGGTTGGTTGATGTGCAATATGTTTTGTATGCAGGTAGTTCTTAAATAAACTTGATCTTCCATGTAGATCTAAAACCAACCTGTCTGTCTCACTACTGAACAATAACATCGCATCATGTTCGGCAGAAATGGCGCTCTGTTGGAGAACTGAATTTTTATCTGTCTGACTTTATGGTTCTCCAAATGTGATGATAAGTTTAGAAGAGTAGTTTTTGTGAAACTATTTTTGTCATTTTGCAGCTTACCCACGAAACCATAACATTTAACAAAAGAACTGTTAAATCCGAGCATTGGCCACATATATCTGTTTTTGAAGTTACTGGGAGCAGGACCTCATTGTTACCATTAGCTCTCATCATTTGCAAAACCTGTCAGTGTTCTAAACCTCCACATTGCATGTTAGGTCATGCATTCATGCTCACGGAATATAGGTTTTGTTGGTGGTGATGGGTATCAGCATTTCTTCTCTAGATTTATATTGCCTCTATACGCATTAAAAAAAATGACACAATGGCACAAATTATTCCACTCAAAGCTGCATATTCAGTTTTTTTTTCTTTAAAAGGCTTGGCTGGATCAGGTTTCTGCTAATTAAAGCTGAATGATTTTGGGTAACTGTAATTCCACAGACAGATATTCCAATTGCAATGTGATTTGTAATATAATTTTCTTAAAGTCAAATTTCAGTTCAGTATTCAGTGTAGTAGATTTAAATTTAGCAAAAGTGCATATGAGGCAGTCTGAGTTATTAGAGCAAAATTCACAGCAAATAAAAGCTCTTTAATTGTATAGGAATGTCAGCAATGTTTTAAAGTCCCTCCTGATTATTGATTTAACCCCTAAAAACTCATATTTGTGTATCAAAGTTACATGTTTAGTTTTTTTTCCCCCATTAATATAATCCATTCCTTCCTTAAAATGGCTTAGATTTCATTCATGGTAGCTCAAGCACACCAGCTCCCCTTTGACTCTGCTCAAACGCTATCAAACTACTCTGTGTTATACGTTTTCAAGTTGTACTATTGGAATAGTGGAAACCAATTCTGATTCTAAAGAATAATAAGTAAGCACCACCCAGCAAGCTGACAGGATTGGTTGTTGAGTATGGTTACATAAAAAAAAAAAAGTATGAATCTGTAGTTTCAACCATAGACTGTATAAAAGATGGACGTAGCAACCGGCCCTGAAAAATGAAGCCAACCCGAAAGTGTCAAAAACCTGCAATATCCCTACGTCCGCTAGTTGCTGGCTCCAAAACGCCCTGGCTCCCATAGACTTGAATTGGAAAAGTGATCACAGATCATGAAATACCGCATTCCTACAGCTCAGGATTTTTGTCTTATTAGTTTTCATGGTCAAATCCAGAGATCAGGTGGCAAAGAGAGCCTGCCTCTCAATCCGTCTGACCAATCACTGCTCCTATGGTTCCGCCCCCCTCCGACGATTTTTGCATCACTGGCTCCAAAAATCCAAGATGTCAACCAGGAAGTAGCAAAACCCTGGCTTCATTTTCTCAGTGCAGAAACCAAGGGGTGACATCACGGTAGCTACGTCCATCTTTTACACAGTCTATGGTTTCAAGACAGAAATACTTAGCCATGATGTTGACTACTTATTTAACTAATGAGGTGTCTTCTAGCATATGGAAACACCATATGGACATTTTAACAAGGTGAAAAAAAAAAAAAAACAACCGGGAAAAATCTTGATAAAACACACTTGTAAAAAATGTGAGACAGTTAAATTCTCATCAAGTGGGAAATTTTAGAAACAAACCTGATCCAAAATACGAGTTAATAATGGTGGAAGATTCCATTGTCGGTTTGTACAGTGTGATTTTATTTGAGAACAGTTAGAAAACAACACGTGCCTCCTCAAATCAGTCAGTGCAACAATATGAAGTAGAGCAGGGTGAAGTCGGCGTCTTCACCTCTATTTCTTGGTCTGGCCGTCCATCAGGTCCTTTGCTTCATTTATTTTTGCTGCTAGGTAAGGAGACCCACCTGTAACACACACACACAGAGGGTTAGGGTTAAAGTGGAAATTTTGCTTTAAACTACACATACCATACCACAGCTAGAAGACAGTACTGAATTTAACATTATACATTTGCATAGTTCGTATTTTGAGTGACAAGCTCTCTCTAACCAGCAAAGTAACACTTTGACCAAAGCAGATACAGTCGTCCTCAAATGTATTCATACCCTTCCATTAAAGAAAAGGCAAATTTTACAATCGTTTCTCAAATAACTAGAAACTGAAAAAAAAGTACAAATTAGAGCACTTTGCTGATGAGCAGTGGGACAAAATCAAAATACCTGTCAACAGGTGCAGAAGTCTGATTGAGAGTTACAGAAAACACTTGAATGAAGTGGTCGGCTCAAAGAGTTGTTCAAGAAAATATTAGTTTATGGGTCCCATCATGCTTTTTTTTTTTTTTTTTTTTAAAATTTCTGTTGAACCACAATTCAAAAGCAATGTCATGATTTCCATTAAATAAAGGAAATAAAAACAAAAAAACAACAACTTTGGCCATCTTCAGCAAAAAAAATGGAGAGAATTTGTGAGAACTCATTCAAAAAAGGTGCTTCCATCCGCATTTATGCACATTACCTCTTTTTTTAAAAGTCAAAAACCACCTCAAGCAACTGCAAAACCGTTTTTGTGGAATCAGTAAGTTAAATAAGTTTACATAGTTTTCAATTTCCCATACACTTTTTCTAAGGTCATAGTTCAAATGTACATAAAAACACAACATAGAAAGCTTCTTACATGACAACAACTGCTGCCTGTCCCTGTCATACACAACAAAACATGATTATCTTGCTTGGGTCTTAGGCTGTGTGGTTGGACAGAACAAGACTTCTGATGATGATGTCGTGTTGAACTCTGGAGGGTTGCGATCAACATTATTTCACTATTTTTGGACATTTATATACAAAAGATTAATCTGTCAAAATAACTGGTCCATTACTTAAACAAAGGAGAATATTTAAATCTTCCACTCACCTCTATCTGGATGGTTCAGGATCATCAGTTTTCTATGGGCTTCTCTGATCTTACTTTTGTTGGCTGTGGGACTGAAAGACAGAAAAGTGGCACAAGAGTGAATTATTATGATGAGAAACAGTGGAAATAGTAACGGCTGTCTGCTGTAGTGGAGAGACAGATGACTGCAAGACAGTTTACTGTGCAGCACAAGACCTAATCCAGAAATGTACTGTATGTCTGATCCTGGATGTACAGTACCACATCACAGGTGGACTCAACTGTGAAACAGTGCTATGTGGTGGACAGATATGAGAAGTGTGTCCACATACCTGACACCTAAAACCAGGGAAGCTTCTCTCTTTGTCATCTTTGGCTCAAATCCACCTCTATAGTACCCTCCTCCGAAAGCCTGTAAACACATGGTCAGCGGAGAATGAGGTTGATGAAGTAACGAAAACAAAATGCTGATTAAAAGTGCAGATCAAGATCTATCTGCTTTGTTGACATACTTGAAGCACACATCAAACTGCTATGTACAGAGTTATCAGGCATCATCAAGCATATTTTCCTTCTTACTGTTTTGGGGAAGCTCTGAAGGGCCTGTTTCACTTGAGGCTCCATCTGCTTCATGGCCTGCATGGCATACCGGCCTGGTGGATGAAGAGGAGGGGATGCATGCAGAGTGGGAGGAGAAAGTCACTTTAACTCAGCTGATATAAAAACTTGTTGATTCTTCTGGTAATGGCTGTATGGTTACTAGTAAGGATAAAATGAATCTTAAGGCATCTTTCCAACATCAATATTATTGTATGGCAAAGAAATGGAAAATCATATGTACAGTGGTGTAGGAATGCTTTCATAATTAAATTGTAGTTTTTTTTGTTGTTGTTTTGTTTTGTTTTTTTTTTACTGACAAGTGTCACAAAACTGTGAAAACTACAAAACAACAGATGTGGTTTTTCAGGGCTGATACTGACACTGAGTCATGATCAAGGAGACTGAAAACCAATAAACATTTGCCAAAAAAATTTAAATCTTGGTGTCAAAATTCTGAATACTACAAACTCCAACACCTTTTTAAATGTATGTTTATTTGATTTCATTCAAGAGAACTTTTAACAATTATCCTGCAGTATTAACTGTTACTCATGATGTGTAACCAGTCAGATAGTGCTGCGGGTGGGCCAGTACTTGAGACAACAGATTGGTGACTACAGGCCCAATCCCAGTCTCCACCTCAAGGCCTAAGAACTAAACCCTTACAGACTTAACGGACATCACAGCTGTAGTGCTTTTGACCATGTGAGTTCATAAGGGCTTGAAATGGTAATAAAAAGAAGAAAGGGACACACTGTCATGGCAGCGCATGTTGCTTTGAAACATCCATCCATTCATTATCTATACACTGCTTAATCCTCACGAGTGTCACAGGAGGCTGGAGTCTATCCCAGCTGATTTATGGGGTGAAGGCAGGGGACACCCTGGACAGGTCACCAGTCTATCACAGGGCTACACTTAGAGACAGACAACCAAGCACACTCATATTCACACCGATGGACAATTTAGAATCACCAATTAACCTCAACATGTTTTTGGACCTTGTGGGAGGAAGCTGGAGAACCCGGAGAGAACCCACGCTGCACGGGGAGAACATGCAAACTCCACGCAGAAAGATCCCGGGCGTCCTCACGAGGCAACAGTGCTAAACAACTGTGCCTCCTTGCAGCCTTGCTTTGAAACATCTCTATTAAATATATATATACATTCAGTAGATTTTTTCCTTGTTCAAAGTACAAAAATTGAAGCAGATTTCTTCCCGGCACCATCATGCTTACTTTGTGTACATTTTGTGTGAGGAAATAACCCCACATTTATACACTAATTCTCAACGAGCAAGTGACTCAGGAAAGTTTGTGGATATGTGGACTCTGAAAAAAGAGCACATAATAGCGTTGAAACGTACACATCGTAGCCCTCATGCGGTCCTCATGCACCTCACAAGAATGTGCCTCAATGTCTGGGAAGGTGGAAATTTGGACTGTGCCATAAATAGAGGTATCCAAGCCAAACCGCATTTTCAAAATATTTTAATCATGCGCCGCTTAAAATAAATACAGATACCAACAATCAAATGTTTAATACCGAATCCAATAATTGACAACGCTGATACTTACTCAACCCCTCGTGAAAACATCTATTCTAGGAATTTGAAATGATGTTACAATCATTGACCAAATGTAAACAAAGACGCTTAAAGCTACTGTTTTGTGTACAGAAAATAAACGGCACGTTTTTGTGCAGTTTACTCTGTGGCTGCAGACTCTGTCGTAGTTTTGGTGTAGTTTTATAAACCCAGTTTGACAGAGCTAGCTGTAGTGGTTGTAATAACACACTTGTATGCCCACTCTCTTATTTGACAAAGCTTAAAGAATACATTATTAGAGTTACTGACCTGCAAATCCAGCTGCTGCCAGAGCCAGTCCGACTGCCACCATGGAGCTGGCCTGCACGAACAGACAAGAGCAAAGTCAGAGAAACATTGTGAACATTCAAGGAAACATGTTGTCCGTTTGTAGCAATGTAAACAAACAGTACATGACAGAGTTGTGGCATTATACGACCAATAGCAGTACTTAAACTTGCATTTCAAACCACTCTTGATAATATGGTTTCCACACAAACATCGCTGAGCTGATTTGAAATACGTCAAGCTGAGTTTGATCCTGTCGTGTTGGGTCATTTGCACATTCGGGTGAAGCTAACGTTAGCATAGCCGTTTCAAATAAAGGCTGCTGCAATTTCCCACGGACTCTGGTGTACGCAACTATTGTCAGACGTCTACCCCACTTAATAAATAGCGTGTCCGACCTACCATGTCTCCGTGTTATGTTCCGTTTCTGCTAAAGACTAGGACCATAACTTTTGACCTCTCATGTTGTCGTCGCTCAGGCGTCCATGTGTTTATGCCGCAAATACCGGCGAACTGTCGTAAGAGCCCGCTGTTCCCGCTTCCCCCCTCCTCTCTTCTCCTCCACCTGCCAAGTGGCACCTGGCTGCAGCTTGTCGATGGTGTCGCGCCAAAGAAAGGTATAGTCTTATGTCTCTGCATTATTTTACCCGCTCCGTGCCCCAGATTATATCAAATTCAGTTGTTTTTACAGGTCGAAGTACCGCTAAATTAGCCAGTATACTCATGATAGAGTTTTCCACTTGATTTTTTTTTTTCATAAAATGTCATTTATCATCAAGGTTTATAAGTTTAAAAAATCGAGTCTGTATGATAAACCTTTAAATAGATCATGTCAATATAGTAAATACGTATATAAGACATACCAAACACACGTGGCGTAAACTTCAGAAACAATACATAGTTCGTGCAGGGAGGTGGCGCTAGTGCACCTACACCCTGGTTTGTCATCTACCAATCAAAACAAAAGAAGAAGAATATGAAGGCAATTAGCTGGCGGAGAGGTGGTCAATCTGTCACCTGCCTCATTTACAATTACCAGTCCTCTTCATGATTGGTAGAACCAGCCTGGAAGTTGCCATGCAGTTTTTGACAATAAGTGAAATTTACCTGTGCTGGTGTGATATAAAAAACACAAATTTTTGTGTCTTTGTTTCAATAGTATTACCTTAAAAGACAACTTAGCTAGCTGTGGGTTTGTATGTGGTCAAGCTAAATGCTACTGCCATCAAGCTAACTAATGCTAGCTTTCTCTGAACACTTGTATGCACATTTGTGGTCACGCACCTCAAATGTTTAAGGTGAGTAGTTAACTTAACACTGCCGCTAGGAAGTGAACAACTCGCATGTTTAGCCATATCGCAGCCTTCTTGTCTTTGCCAGAAAGCTAATGGTAGAAAGCTAAGTATATAAAACTATAGAAATCAAGTTAGCTGTGTCACACTTGCTAACAGTAGTCACACTTTTTATTTTCTTTAGCCCAGTGGTCACAAGTGACACATTACAGGATACACAGGTATGAATACAAAACTGTTTAACAGTAGCACAGTTGGAGGGGTCAGGAGTGTATTTGTTGGATGTAAGCTAGCATTTGCCACCATAAGCTACTGGTCATACCACACCAATTACAGCTGTGTACTGAATCAAGCTGAACAGACATTGATGAATTAGTCTTCATTTGAAGGAGAAATAGTGTTATTTCCTGTTTTAGCAGTTGTAGTCTGGCTTCACCATTTAAAATGTCTCAGTTACTCTTAGTTCAACTCTATGTTTTTGTTTGTTTGCCCACAGAAAGGCGAGAGGAGCTGTGGAGAAGCCCGGGGAAATGCACTGATAATTTCTAAACGAAACTGTTGCGTAGGTGAGTTGAAAGCAATGTAGAGTTGTTTTTTTTTTTCTTTAAACCTGCTTGTCTATTATCTTCTATTCTTAATATTCTGCTTATTATGGTTTTTAACACTCTTGTATTTATTCCTCATCTTTATGGTGAAATGAAATGTCAATTGTTGTATATGGTAGTCTGTTAAAGTTATATATAGGAATTTGTGTGTGGAAACGCTACAAAATTAATGTGCATGTGTGTGTGACAGGAGCCTTTCACTGTCTGACAGTCTCATTTGCTTAAAGTTTGTTTGTAATAAGATAACTTAAGCCTACTCAATTCAATTCAATTTTATTTGTATAGTGCATATTTACAACAAGTCATCTCATAGCGCTTCACAAAGGCAGAGACAGAAACACCCCACAATCCAAAACATTTGGATTCCCTATAAGCTTCAGCAGTCTGCAAGCAGTCCGCAACAGTGGGAAGGAACCGAAAACCCCCGCAGGGGGAAAAAAAAACCTCTGACAGAACCAGGCTCAGGGAGGCACGGCCATCTGCCTCGACCGGTTGGGTGAGAGTGGGATGAATTATACAATTTAGTTTACAGTTAAACAAGTTATTAGAATTTATTGTCCTTTTGTAACAGGAGGCATCA
>NW_007578084.1:205912-248353 GCF_000690725.1 Stegastes partitus | reverse complement strand
TAGGATAATATGGAACAATCAGGTCTTTAAGATACGATGGAGCCTGATCATTAAGACTTTTATATGTTAGAAGCAGGATTTTAAACTGGATCCTTGATTTTACAGGAAGCCAATGGAGAGAAGGTAATACTGGAGAAATATGATCTCTTTGATTGGTTCCTGTCAGAACTCTGGCTGCAGCATTCTGTATAAGCTGAAGGTTTTTAAGAGAACTATTAGGACATCCTGATAATAAAGAATTACAATAGTCCAGCCTCGAGGTTATAAATGCATGGACTAGTTTCTCAGTGTCACTCTGAGACAGGATGCTCCTGATAGTTGCTCATTTACAAAAGCGTGCATACAATTTTATTTTGGAGAAAGTGGGCACAGTGATTTGAGTATGATCATTATAACTGGTATCATTTCACTCACTGGACAGTTTGATACTTAGCACATCATACGGAAACTTAGTGGAGTCATCTAATCATTTCTTGTCATTATTATATGATTTGTTGAAAGTTGTTTGATTTTATTTTCAGACCAATTACAATTTATAAACATGGGGTTTAAACTTAACTCATTACATTGTTAAGAAATCTACTAGGGTGCTTCAACAAGTTCAACAAGGGCCATAACTCCCATTTTCTCAACCCTAAAGCCAATCAGAAGGCTGAAGAAATGCTTCTGGTAGGCCATCAACAATGCAGCATTGAGGAAATAATCATGTGTTGACTGTGAGTCATTCCTCAAAATAATGTGCTAACATCAAAAATGTCCTGTTAACAAGGTGAGCGGCAGCACTATTCTGGCCTCATCGAACTTTTGGCCTGAGTTTCTGAATATCTACACTCTGCGAGAAGTTTTCCAAAAGCTCAGTTTGCAGTGACTAAAACTGCCTTTGTGTGCAGACAACAGGCCAAAATGCATCGAAGAATCTGTGTACATGTTGACATGGTCTAAATCACCATTTTTTTTTATAATAATGGAAAAACTACTAATCATACTGAAGGTTGCTATTGAACTTAGTTCCCACCCACCTACACTTGGTTTAACAAAGTCACTGGGAGCAGCCATGCATGGTGTCTTTGTACTAATTCGAGAGCTGCAGCTCCAGCTGTAATTAACTCTTTACACTGAGAAAATGAACCAAGACAAACTGAGACACATAATAAGTCACATTAGTTATGCTGAAATAGATGCTAAATTGAAAGAGCAAGCAAATCTGTTGGTTAGATTTGAAAGTTCAAACTACCTACGCTATCTGATGAATTAACCAATCTATTTCAACCAACGTAAAACAAGTGTTTACACCACTCACATAATTCTTTAATATAATATTTGGTGGTGTCAAAAAGGCTCTTTTGATTTAAGTAAAAATTTTAAGATAGCCCTTTCAGTCATACTTTTAATTTGGAAAAAAAGTTATAGAGTGTACATAAAATATTTTTGAGTAGATCTCTGTTAAGGACTCACTTTGCTGTTGGGATGGAACAGATTACATCTTTATCTATTACTACATGAAACACAGTTACCTTACTGTATGTCAATCCCAGCAAAACCCCTTTCACCGTAGGTTTAAGCAGATGTTAAATGTAATTTCATAGTTTAGATGACTAAACCTTGACAAGCAACGAGAGATAACAAATGATAAAAGCTAAAATCAAAAACTGAATGATAAGTGAACTACATCGATAACTAATTACTGTCCTGGGTAAAAGTCCTGTAGCTCAATTATGTCTTGCCCACCTCTTCCAAATCCAAGATTTGTAGCCCTTTTTTCGTACTCCTATTGCAGACTATGTCTAATATATATAAAAGATGGATGTAGCCAAGGACTGCAAGGTGGAACAGTGGTTAGCACTGTTGCCTCGCAGTAAGAAGGTTCCCGGTTCATGTTTCCGTGAGGACACCCGGGATCTTTCTGCGTGGCGTTTGCATGCTGTCTCTGTGCAGCGTGGGTTCTCTGGCTTCCTCCCACAAGGTCCATGTTGAGGTTAATTGGTGATTCTAAATTGTCCATAGGTGTGAATGTGAGTGTGCTTGGTTGTCTAAGTGTAGCCCTGTGATGGACTGGTGACCTGTCCAGGGTGTCCCCTGCCTTCTTCCTAAGTCAGCTGGTATAGGCTCCAGCCCCCCGTGACCCTAGTGAGGATTAAGCAGTGTACAGATAATAGATGGATGTAGTCACTTTAACATCTCCCACTGGTTTGTGAACTACTGTCTTACAGCCTTGAGTTTGGTATTTTGCTGTCCCTTGAAACTGGATGTGATGAGGGAGTCGAACTTAAAGACACTTTTGGTAGCAACCTGTCAAGCACATGGTAGCCCTGCCTAAAGCATATCCTGTTTTATCATCTGTTTAACTCTAAATGAGACCATACTTTGTAAAATTAATATCATGTTGTATTCAAAAAGCCTTGAAATTAGGGATTGACATGATAAATACTTTAGGAAAATGTTGGATCAGGTAGCAAATCAAGTAAGAAGTGGGATCATTACCTCATAGACTTTGACACAATCTGATTTATTTTGGTAACCAGATTAGTCGCCCCCTGCTGGCTGTTAGAAATAATCTGCAGAGGCTTCATTTTTCAGAGGCTGCATCTAATTTATATACAGTCCATGTTGCAGACACTCATATATGTTGTTTTTGGAGTTGCTGGCAGTCAACTTAATGTGTCTTTTATGTGTAAGAATGTGTTGCCTAATTTAACTGCCCACTTTAGTAGACATAACACCGGTAGAGCAGAGTGTGGGCTACAGTGGAGCGTATTGCATACCAACAGGCCTCTATGCTACGGTGCCATGCAGCTCTCAGGAAGCTCTCATACAGCTAAACCACAGTCTGCTGCTACATTGGCATATAGAGGCTCCCTGGCTGGGAGTGCTGGCTACTTATAGGGGCGAAGATGCTGTGAACATCTGCAGACTGTCTGTGAGGAGCAATTTAAACCAGAACATGCCCTGCTGTGTTTCTCCTACCGTTGGACTGATACTCGACGGCAGCTAACACAATGGGACAGTGAAGGGCCTAATTATTGCCCCTATCATTTGCATAATTACAATGTTTTTCTGAAGCATGGGCAGTATAGAAATTGTAAATAGTAGTGGACTCACTGTCTCTCCTTAGTGGAAGTCATATTTAAATGGAGAGCGCCTGTTCTGCTGGCCAGGCAGCCAGGCTCAGGCAAGAGGTCCCAATCAGCCAGCCTCACAGACTGCTCATTCAATAGGATTTAAAAAGCCAACTGTGTGGAGAAATGAGAGTTTTGCCCCCCAAATCATATGGAATTACAGTGCTGGTTGCATATGGGGGGAGCCAGTGGCAGGCACAAAAGCCCACAGGAAGCTGCTATTTCTGTGTGTTTTATTAACCCAACCAAGCAATTTAATTCTTTTGTTCGGGGGAGTTCTACTTCATTGATTAACAAAAGCGGGGATATAATTTTTTCAGCCCCTTTTGAAAAGCCTGAAATGTCAAGCCTTTTAAAGGAGATTATTCTGCCTGTGTGCGATGAATAGAGCCCAGAGTAACCTTTTGTCTACAATTAAATATTCCAGCATAAATATAAAAGAAAATCAGAGATGGGGAAGATTGAGTCAGGAGAGATTGGAGAGGTAGATCCTCTGCCCGATAGTGGCAACAGCCTGGCTCTAATTAGATATGCCAGGCGGGCTGTGAGCAGTCACTCTCCACAGCACGCCGAGAGAGGAGGCAGCCTGAGAGAGGAGGACAGAGGAAACCTATCTGCTCATCTGTCTGTCCAGCGCCTTCCTCTGGGCATCCACAAGGTATTTCAGGAGACTTTGTTTTGTTTTGTTTTCCGCTGTTATTTGTTTTCCTGGCATCTTTGCCGCCGGAGAGAAGAAGTCTAAAAGGCAATGCCTTCTGGGAACTGCATAAGCAGATAGGGCTGAATAGTAATAATAATAATAAAAAAAAGTTGTGAGGTTGTTTATGATTGTGAGGACTGATTAGGAATGACAATAAGATACTTTAGGGACAGAGAGTTTTTTTTTTTTTTAACTCACTCAGGAGGTAGACTGTGAGGCTGCCTGGAGGAGATGAGCAGGGATGATATTAAGTTTTGATTCTTGCAGCGCTGCTTTGTGTTTTGTGACTTGCAGTTGGACTTGGCATTTGCTTTGTGCACTTAGGAGGCTGGAGTGTACGTGGACCGAGGTGATCTGCATGCTTTTTACGGAAAAGCAAGCTTTGCGCTGTTGATTTTTATTCCTCGTGGAAACATTTATCTGATAATAAAAGTTTTGTCTTTAGTTGATTAGAAGTTTTTGCTGCTGAAGAAGTGGTTGTCATCTGGAATTTGGTGAAGCTGTCACCCTTTGTTTATGAGAATACAATAAGAAAACCCCTGAGTACCGCTCTGCTGGTTTAATTTGTGCTAAGTCAGTGCTACTTTGATTGAGTCAGGTTTTAACCTCCTGTCAGCAGATTATTTTCCTGACCAATCATTTTCTGGAGTGACTTCACGAGAACAACTCCTTTCTGCTAGTAGGCGTGGTGCTCTTTAGTTTTTTGGCATGATATATTTATAAATAGGAAGCTTTTGGAAATGTGCTCAGTTAATTTGCAACCTTTAGTATGTTAATCTGATAAATATTTTCAGTCTTGAGTCTGTATTTCTTTATCTTTCATATTAAGTTTTGGCCTTGTGCTCGTCAGTTTTAAATCCTACGATGATTGATCTGTTTACATAAGTTTAGTGGTTCTCTTTTTTTGACACAAACAAATTACTTCAAAATGTTAAATTGTCTCTTTTAACTCATCACAGTGGAAGTTTTATTAAGTGCTGTTTTGATCTTTGATCCACTGGAAAATGCATTTTAATACCAGTAATAGAAAGTGTTCAGAGAGAAAGGCATCTGTATAAAAAAAAAAAAAAATGTCTGACTTGACTGGTGAGTTGTTTGTGATAATTAAAACGGAGTTACAAAAGTGGATTCACATTGTTTAGTCAGAAATTCAGATTTTGTCACAGGAGACTGAAGGTCAAAGATGAAAAGCAGTGTTTTGATGTTTTGTTCTTGGAGAGAAAACGCTGAGATTGTCTTGTCCTCAACTAAATTGCCTCTACCTCTAAATTACAAGCGATGCAAAACTCAAATTTTTTTTCTTGACTTACTTAACTTACCGTAGTCAAATCGGAAATTATATTAAAGTCACTCTACTAATAATTTCCTTACTACTAAGATAATAAAACATTTAAAATAAAAACATTGGTTTAATGACCCACTCACTACAAACACAGAATATGTGACAATGCAACATTGTTTCCTAAGATCATAACTACTTTTTAGTTTGTCAAGTAGTAGTGTGGTTTAGTGGTTTTAATTAGAAGCCATATATCCTACAAGTACGTCTGTGTCACCTACAACACAGTATGTTTTCAGCCGACAAAATCCAAATGACTTAGAAGGGATGGTGACTGTCCTGATAATGGATGCAACAGGCTCAAGTTAAATTATTGCATTTGCCACCATTCGGCTTGCTGGTCTCACCCAGATGTCTTGAGTTCATGGATGATCTCAGAATCCTTATTAAAAACCTCTGAAGGTACATCAAGTCCTAATGCAATGTGAAAAGGCATAATGGATCAGACAAATTCTGTTATTTTATGGTGTAAAAATGAAATGCAATACTGACACCATGACATAAAGAAAAGAATGTTTGTTTGTTTTTTAATTTCAGAGACGTGTTCCAGTAAGTACATAAGCGTCATATTTATGTATACGTTAACTGAAATTTGGCATCTTCATTCAAACAAGTTGTTGCTGCTTCCTGTAGGTTTTCTTCTTTTGAAAAAGCTGCCTTTATATCATCCGATATCTTCTGAAAAAGATATTTAACCTTTTGCATTGAGATTGAGTTCATTCAGAGGTTCTCTCACCATGGAGAACCCAACACATACTGATACTGTTTTAACTGTGGCAGTTTAACACAACCCCAAATTCCACAGCACATTGTGGTATGTGTGACAGATTATTTTTAATATAGTGCAGAATTAATTCAAGTCACATAAGATTTCCGTTACAATAGATTTTTTTTTTTTTTTACTGTGTTTTAGTAGTTTAAGTTTATTCACATTGAAAACCATGAAGGCATTTATAAATTTAATGTGATAGATTTTACATCTTATCTTTAATAAAAATCACAATAGTCAAAACATTAGCAACTTGACCCCGAAGATCTCTCTGGGCACCATAAATACTCACACTTTGGTTTTCTTTTTTAGAATATGACTTGACATCATTTAATTATTTCTGTGAAACACATACACTCACTTTCTGTTTACTTTTTGCATTCAACTTCACCTTAAACCCCTGTTTTTAAATTTTTATTTAGATAAGGTCTTAATTATGACAGAGGCACTTCCCAGTTTGATAGTTGTCAAACCTTTTCTTACTGACAGAAAAAAAGTTCGGTCTCAGGTAGTTGGTGTGTTGTGGCCAGTTCCTAAATGGCAGGATGTGACTGAAGCTGAAGTAATTGTGTGTCAGAATGGGATACAAATAAGTTTCAAAGTAAATCTTCTTTATGTGCTGAAGAAGCTGGACCAAATTCAATCTGCTATTATGCCCTTTTATCTCTGATTGTATACTTATAAATACACAATGACAAAAGAAAACCATAAACTGCCTACCCAAGCTTTAAGTCTGTAGTTTCAAGTGTTTAAGAACTAACTGGAAGATTGTAAAGATCTTCAAACCTTCATTCAAAAGGTCACAATGTTCTAACTTGCTTTTAATGTATGTGCTGTATTTTAATGTGTGGTATTTTATTGTTTGGACTTGCTTCAGATCCCTCTTGCAGAGGAGTGTAGCTAAAGGATCCAAATGTTACTAAGTGGTGTCTTGGTAGCTTGGAAGTCTGAGATGTATAACATGTTACCAGAAACACTGTTCAGAGGCCGGACAGGGATCTTTGTAGCTCATTATTGCCTCTGTTCTCTAATGTTCTGTCCACTTTATACCGGATACTATCAAGTAAATGTAATAATACTTTACATGCAATTAAAATCTGCCATGTTTGGACTTGAGATGTATGTTCAAAGACTTCAGCGATATTTTGAGTATGTTTGCGCAATAAATAGAATAAATCTTCGCTTGGCATTCGATTATTTGTAATATAATGATGTATGATGCTTCAAACCCAACTTTTGACCTAGAGCAGAGCTCTAGCCACAAACTACCTCACATTTAAACCCATTACTAACCTTGGCCTATCTTAATGTTTAATCTTGACCCTCAACAAAAGTGCTAATCCAAAATTAAGCTCCTCCAGAAGTGAATACCACAAAGAAAAACTCACTTTGGTTGGGGTTCCCCCATCTTTTTTTATCACTGAGAGGGCCTCAGTCCTCATAAGTAATGAAACATGACAACATACACACACAGAGGCGTGCCTGTACTCCAGCAGTACGAACACACATACATAAATCTAATGTCACCTCTATTCCAGCAGCCTGTTTCGTCCCAGAGGGCTTTATCAAAGCTTTGGAGGGCTGATTGGAGGAGACGGCAGTAATGACTGCAGGTCATGAGGTCACAACCCTGTTATGATAACTAAACTCTGAGGTCAAACGCCTTAACGGCAGTCTGCTCTGGCAGCTCATGAATAATGCTTTGTTATTTTAACAGTTCAAATCAAAATTCATCCATAAAAGGAATTTGCTTTTCTTGCCCAATTTTCATGCCAAACACCAACAAATGAGTTCAAATCTGCTAACACTGACTGACCCAAGAATAAGTGTTTTTGGGGAATGTGTTTTCCTTTTATTGTGCAGTTAATCTGAAAATCTTTGGTTTAAGTTGTAGTGGCAGAATTCTGTACTTTTGTGTACAATAAATCACATTGCAAAAATGTCATTACAAGGTGTAAAGGAAGTCAAAAGAAAATTGTGGGATATTAAATAATTCACCCTGCAGATAGAAAAGAAGAACAAATCTACAAAATATTCTGCCTATTTCAGTTTCATTTTACAGATAGAACTAAAGTTCAGTGTCACTTTATTTGCAATCTTGTGTTTTTTTTTTTTTTATTAGTTTCATTTTCATCTTTGTTCAATATTTCCATAACAACCTTCATAACAGCACACACTGTGAAGCAATTTCTGTTGAAGGATGTGGATTAGTAAGGTTGATTAACTTATGAAAACAACAGAATTGGATAATCAGCACAACAGTGAAAGGTTACATGTTTTTCCTACAGTGTCAGAATGACTGCACAGTGACTACTAGGCCAGATTTACAGGGCTAAATACACAGGAAGGCATCATAAAACAAAGTGAAGTAAGCAGCTCTTAGTAAGACTTCAGTTTGCAAGTTTCTTGTTTTGAAACACGCTTTGAGATGCAACTCCTGAAATGTACAGTTTTGTCTTTTTGGACTACAAGTTAACCACAGTGGGACTTTGGGAGTGAATCTACCTGATTTAAACTCTGTGAGAAGGCTGATCAAAATTCTAAATTAAAAAATGTGTTTTTAGGACTCGCCTGTGTTATTCTAATATTTGTTTGACATGTAGAAAGCAGAAATCGGTCATTCTATTTTTGTACATGCAAATGGGCAAACATGTAGGCAGGTAGTCAGACATAGAAGCAGACTGACGTCTGCAGACAGTCGGAGCACATGTCTAAATCTGGCATAATGCTGATTTTTTACTTTTCCCAAAGAGGACTGCAAGCTTGGCAGAAAGGAAACAAGAATTATTCAATCAAACAGCTCTCCTTCCATATCCAGATTTGACTCCAGCCACATAAAGCTGGCCACATAATCCTTTTATCAAACCTACGGTGGAATACTCTTATTGGAAATGCCCAGAGAGAGAAATAATATTAAGGTCATTTCTATCTCTAGTTTATTTTCTCCTTTAAAAAAAAAAAAAAAAAAAATCACCCCTGCTTTCCGTTTTTATCTTGAGACAATAATTACTTCGGGTTTACAGATGGAGACCTGGCTGCTGATTATGAATGTTCTCTGCCCACTGAGGGAATCTCTGCCCTCATCAGTAATAACAAAATCAAATTGTCCTCATTTAAAAGGGGGGAAAAAAACCGAGACATCTCTGGGAAAGTGGGTGTGTACTCCACTGTAGTGAGCCTCGGTCAGGCAGGTTGGAGGGAAAATGCAATGTGGGTCGGCTGGTGATGATGGCTGCCAGTGCTAATATCTCTAAAGTGGTAGATATGGAAGCTGTAAGAGCTGCTGTTCTGTCCTGTCAGCGTTTTATAGCTTTATATCTCTGCTCTCCAAAGCTCTGTATGTGTGCCTACGTGTGTGTTCAGGTTGGTGTGTGCAGTGCAGGGTTTTTGTTGTACTGAAACAATATTCTCTACTGGATGCAAATTATCTCTCTTTTTAAAAAAAAAATAAAAAATTAAAATGAAAGCTGCTTTGCCTTCAGGGGAGATCAGGTTTCTCCCCTGGTCTCAGTTTCACTAATAAGCTGTTGTGTTGGTAACTGTTAGATGTAGACAAGCATCCTAATAAAGAAGAACAGTTTTTTAAAGAAAAAAGTAGAGGGGATTTGGGTAACTAACTAACTAACTAACTAACTATGTATATTTATATGTATATGTATGTATGTTAAAGAGCCGCGTTATGCTTTCCTAATTTTTTCCTTTCCTTCTGTATGTTATGGCCCCTAGGTGCCTCTTCAGTAACTTATTCATGTCGTCATGAAGAACACCTGAATGAAGCCTGCCTACCTGCTAATTTGCCACAACCTCAAACAAAGAATAAATAGGTTCCTCACAGTCCAACATTATTTTTTGACTAGAGCCGATGCTCAGACATCTGGAGTCATGGGATGTTTAAGACAAAGTATGAGATGAGATTCTGCTGCCATGTGCACTGAGAGACACATATGCATGTAAATATATTGTAGTAAATTCCAAAAATATAATTCTAAACCTGTATATATTGACTTTTTAAAAATTCCTATTCCATCAAGGCAGAAACAAGAACTTCATAGGAATTTGGGCAGAACTTTTGGAGTGCATGTTTTCAGAAAAAGTTGAGTACCACTGTCTGTCTGTCTCCTAGCTGTAGCTTGATATATATAGCAAATATGATAGCAGTGTTGATCTACGTGAATAATACTCTGCTAGAGAGTATGTAAGAGTAATAAACTGAGAAATTAGTAAATATAAGTTACCAGCATACAGTAGTATGGCTCTTTCAAGTATTTTTCATAGTAGTTTCTGGCTGAAAAAATGGATTTTGTGGAGTGGAAACAAAAATGATCAGACACTGATCTTAATTTTGGTCTTCTTTCTTCAGTTGGTTTGCATGTACGAGGTGTGTCAGAAAAGTTTCAGGACTGGTGTCACAAAGGATATATTTCAAATCCAAACTACAAACTAGAAGTTTTCCCCTTCCAAGTAATCCCCCTGGAGTCTAACACACTTTCCCAGCCTTCTCTGCCATGCCACCATGCACTCCTGGAAGGATTCTTCTAGGATCCTCTACAACCGTCACAAAGGTCTTGACGTCGTCCACGTCTTCAAAACGGTTCCCCTTGATGACCCCCTTGAGCTTGGGGAAGAGGAAAAAGTCCCACAGAGCCAGGTGGGGTGAGTAGGGAGGTTGCTCCAGCACAGTGATGTTCTTCTCAGCCAGGAACTGTTGGATGCTCAGGGCATTGTGAGCAGGCATGTTGTCATAGTGAAGCAGCCACAACTTGTCCTGCCGCAACTCTCGCCTCTTCTTGCGCACTGAACGAAGCAAACACTGCAGGATCTCTTTGTAGACGTGCTGGTTGATCGTCTGACGGGAAAAACTTGTAGTTTGTCATATGGGTTTGAAATATATCTTTTGTGACACCAGTCCTGGAACTTTTCTGACACACCTCGTAAGTCACAGGTTATGTTACCACAGTCCATGTCCAGTCATGTGTTTTACAGGCCCATCTAGGAACAGGCATTCAATGTTAGCTTGGGCTATATATGCTGTGGTGTGTGTAAGGAAGCAACGAAGTGAAGCCAATATGGAAGTAAGAAAAACAACAGTTCACTGACTGGCCACTTGAGGCTGGCTTCAAAAGCAAGTCCCTCCCTACAGACCCCTCGTGTTTAAATGTCCAGAAATAAGCATGTTTACACCCTTGTACAAAAAAACGTAACTCAGCATTATAAATTGGATTAAGGGTTAAAGGTATGCATAATTAATGGCACGGTTGCTTTCGGTGACACGTGGGTGCTCTCACAGGACAGTCCATGGGCCAGAGACAATTGCATGGCTGAGTCTTTGCTCATTGTTCATTATTGGATTTGTAAGGTGGTTTGAAAGAGTCGAGCACTGTCAAGATTGTGATGATTGGAGCCATCACACTGAGCTTCAGGAAACCTTTGGTTGACATCATGAAGGTTCATCCCAATACAAATAGATATCAGCTAAATAAATGTTGGCATTTTTGTAC
The DNA here is from genome assembly GCF_000690725.1 of Stegastes partitus. Classification (NCBI taxonomy): domain Eukaryota; kingdom Metazoa; phylum Chordata; class Actinopteri; family Pomacentridae; genus Stegastes; species Stegastes partitus. The sequence continues at coordinate 236,931 of NW_007578084.1, read as the reverse complement.
CCTGCTGTGGTGCAAGCATGTAAACGACACCAGTGGTTGATTTATTGTTGAAATATATCTATAACTAGTGGATGATTTGCAATTAAATTGTGAACAGAATTCATTCTTCACTTGCAATGTACTTACCTCTGGTGTTACCATCAGATCAAAATTTGTGAGCTTTGGTGTATGATTTGATATTGCTGAAGTAAATGACAATTGAAGAATCAGAAGTTTAGAAGGTGGGAGGCTCATATGGTTAACACGGAGAACATTGCAAAGATGATCACATTACTATTGTGAGCATGCTATATATGTTGATGTACAGCTTCACAGAGCTGCATGACTTCAGACTTTAGAAATGTTAAAAGACCGAATTGTAATTAAGATTCTCATCTTCGATACAAAGACCGTATGTAAAAGATGGACGCAGACTCTGGATCTAAAAAGTGAAGGCAAGGCAAAAGTACCTTAAACCTGCATTATTTCTGACAGCCAGTAGAGGGTGGCTCCAAAAACAAGTCTAATTGTATAGAAGTCTATGGGAAAAATGACTCTACTTCTCATTTGACTTTTTTGCCTCAGTAAACATTTTCCTATTTAATTTGTGGTCTCAGTTGCTAGTTTCAAATCTTCTTAAATGCAGCACGATGTTCGCTTTGTAAATCATGTTTTTATTTAGGGTAAAACAGACAGAGTAGGGTATACGTTTGGACAGGACTACTTTGTGACAGCGACAGCCAAACTGAAATCTTCGAAACAGTAGTCCACAAACCAATCGGTGACATCGTGGCCGCTACACCCATCTTGTATGTACCATCTATGGTTAGGCAGACGTAATCATGTTGAGCTCTAATTCTTTCACTTGTTGGCATATACCTATTCCTAAACTATAAACCAGTTCAGTAGCTGCTCAATATATAAAGTGCTTTTTGTATCATAAAGAAAGAAACACGAGAAGAATGCAGTATCATATACAGTAAGTACAGACAACGGTTGAAATTGTTCCACTGAAAGAAGCTGTTTTGGCCAACTGACCTGAGTGATGACTGCTGTTGCACCACACTGATGGAATGACACAGCCTCTGAACCAGACTCTGATATCTGGTCAGTGGATCCAGGAATTTACTTATTCCTGTCCATTATACTTTCTGGCAAGAGTGGCCATGCAAGGTCCCAGACCATCTCTTCATCTGGGTGGACTGTGGTGTGTAATGGGATAACAAGTCATAGTTCACTGTGCTCTGGCTACTCTGCTGCATACATGTACATGTGTGTTAGAAGGAAAACCAGAGCTACAGAGCTGTGTATGTGTGTGTGTCTAGAGACCTATAATTATCCTCCTGAGGAAAACAAGTGCAGAGTGAGTGGTCCATTGTGGAAACAGGATTACAGCCTGTGAGAGAACAGAGCGCTCTGCGCTTTGTGTTGGCTAATGTTTTCAAGTTCAATCTCAATTGTTCGATTTGAGCTGGATGTGTATGTGTGTTTATTATTGGATCCAACGTTCAGTGTGTCTTGTGGTATTAATTTTTTTCCTGCTGTCTGCTGAATGTGTGACCTTGTTGTCTTGGAATGTGGCCTGTTGCGAGGCTCGGGGCAGGTGGTTATTAATATGACAACACATACACGTGTAAGCAAACACATGCTTTCTCTTACAATTAGACACCTCTTTTAGTTTGTTTTGATCAAGATGTACACCTCAAAAAGGGTGTAAGGTGCAGAGACAAGAAGAGCAAAAGAAAGGAAGAGAAGGCAGACTTTCTTTCTCAGAGTTCCCCGTGTCAGTCGTGTAAGAAAGCCGCCAAACCAATAATTTTGTCAAGTTCTTTTTTTAGCGGAGCGGCTGAAGCGTCTTTGGATTGCCACATGTATAAAGGCAGCCCATATAAAGCCATTCACAGCACTGAATGAACACGCCATCTGTGGGGCTTTCTTATTTCCTCTTCTCTTTTCTTCCCCTCCTTTTTCAAGCCTTGTAATCAAATTTGAGCAAAATCAAATGGCGGGAGGATAGAGGGAGAGCAGTGGGGGGGGAGGGAGGGTTCAATGAAAGTACCTTTTGTTGGTCTGAAACGAGCAAGTAATTTACAAAATGCCCTCCCTTTGTGCAGGGGGCTAAGGGAAGAAAGAAATCAGTAGCTTTTAGAAGCTAGGCCTTGCGCTGCGACGGGCAAGATAATGAAAGCCGTCTTGTGTTTGTGGGCTAGAGAGCATCTCAAAGGCAGACCGGGCCCCGGCTCAGGGTTAGCTCGGCTGCTGAGAAAAAAAAAAAAAAAAACACAACACTCTCCTCTGTGCATGTGTGTGTGTTTGTGTGTTTGGCAAAGAGCGGCAAAACAGGACTGCTGTGCCCGGCTACTCTTGGCAGAGACACTCCGAGGAACAGACAGAGTTGTCGATGCTGAGGAGAGAAGAGGGATGAAAGAATGGTTTCAGCGGCACTGAGGGCTGCTGATCTCCTCTTACCTGTTGTCCTGTTGCAGGTGCATCCGACTGGCCCTGCATCCAGGGGTGGCAACACCTCCGCAGAGGTGTCTGGAGCCGAAATGAAGATGGGAAGGAGGAGGAAGAGGAGGAGGGAAAAAAAAAAAAGAAGAACATGCTGCAGGGATCATTGAGCTGAAGGATTAGAAGGGCATGAAGAGGATTTCAGCTGACTGGTTTCATCCTCCTGTTTCACGTCTCGGAGTTGAGCACCTGACTGCTGAAGGACACCCAGCCTTTACCTGCATGGATCTGCTCGATTATTACCTGAGTGACACCTGGGAGGACTGCCGTGGATTATTACAGGTCAGACCAGTTGCTATAATAATGCTTTACGATTTGTGAAAAATGAACTTCGTCTGAACTGATCACTCGATAACAGTCAAGTAAATACATTAAACAGATGTTGCATGGCGTCTACAAGCAGCTCACCTGAGATGCAGTCAGAGCAGCGGTAATTGATTATACGCTCAACAGCCTAATCCAGCAGAGTTTAGCTGCATTAGCTGTGATGCAGCTTTACTTAAAGTTGCAATGATTTATTTACAGGATGTCATTAGATTTTACCTAAATGTTGACTGTATCTGTGTCTGGCCTGCAGACTAGTTCCTGGTTTACAGTGAGTGGACTGATACCTCAAGTGTCCTCCTGCAGTACAGAGACAGGTGAGTTATGACAGAATGTATTTGTTTTTCCTGCTCCCCCCCCTCCACACACACACACACACACACACACACACACACACACACACACACACACACACACACACACACACACACACACACACACTTTCAATCTGACATCTTTATCTCTTTCTCACCTGTTAATCAGCTATATGTTTTAAACAGCCAGCCCTGATTTTATCTCATGTATAATTTGGAGTGTCTGAATTAGGCACCCTCCAGCTAAATGCACGAGTGAAATTCTTACAGTCCAATATGATTGTCTCTCTGTGTGTTAACAGCTTCGCTATCGTTCATCTGTTTTGTTTTTCTCAGAGGTTTTCGTGTGACAGAAGTACTAGTCTGTCCTTGAGTCTGTTTTAGTATAGGTGTGAATGTTTGTAACCGCAGCTAAATATCCGAAAGGCTCAGAATATGATTTAATTCACATTTTGCAAAAGATGCTTCTTGTTAGCTGTGAAAAATGCTGTCACTGAATCAGTATCTCTGCAGCACTTAGTCACAGCAGCAGATCACAATGAATTGGCCGAACTGTTGTGTGTTTTAGTGTCGGTCAAGAAAACAACCTTAAAAGTTGTCAAACGGATGTCATTCAAAGCAGACTGTGAGGTGTGAGGTGTCTTGGTTATAATTATTCCTGGCAAGTTAAGGAAGACAATACATCATTTTAATACAGCAGACGTACAAACAATCTTAATGTAGTTTACAATATGTTTTGTCTTCTTTCTCCTCAATTGATGCTTTCGATCTAGAATTTTACAACTACTTTAACACATTTTCAGGGAAGCTACAGAGGACTGTAATGACCAAACTCCTGTTTTAGTGGACAGAAGCTGCCAGCCAATGTGTGTCAGTCTGTTGGGGTTGTTGAAACATTCAGGGATGTGACGTAAGTCTCTTATTAAAGTAGAGATCAGATAACGCTGGTTGCTGGGAAGCAGACATGCATAGAAAGTTAATGGCCCTTTGTGTCTGCAGAGCATCACATGTTGCTCATAATATTGACAAGTGAGGTTGTTTTTTTTCTTTTTTCACTGACAAAACCTGTTTCTTGTTATATTGCTTCAAAGCTTTGTGCTCGTCTCATATAACATCATTGTAAGAGTAAAGTTCTGCCATTGGACAGAACTTCTCTGTACTGTGAAATGAATATTTATCAACTCAGACAAGTTTTAAATCCCAAATCAGAGCTTTAAGGCTTGAATAGATGATGTCATCCTTTTGACTGGCCTGTTGACAGTGAAATGAGATTGTGTGGTTGCATGGGGAGTTTAGTGTTTGAGATGTTGCACCCTTTATTGTAAGGACTACACAGTGAGGTGTCCTGACATAAGGAAGTAATGGACAGAAATTGGGACAATGGAGTAAATTATCACACTTAAACCATGACAAAAGAAAACGGGAAGTTTTGTTTGAATCAAGTTCACAGTGATCACAGAAAGTGATTGACTACTAGGTGCCTGATTAAAAACCATCTGTGCTATGTCTGAATTCGCTCCATATTTACCCCATACTGTTTTGTTTCTGTGTCCAATATAAGTGTGAAATTATTTTTTTTACCAGAGTACCCCCCAAAACTCCCACTGTTCCACTGCTGAAATGGACCAAAAATTATAGTTGTATCACACTTTACATGCCACTCATGACACTAAATAACCATTAAATCAAAGTATCTGAGATTACTTATGTACTGCTCACAAGCTAATGACTAGAGGAGGTGGTTTCGGTCACAATGCTGGAAAGTCCCCTCTGTCCCCTGTGCACAGTGTACTAAACAATTGGTATCTATAGCAACAGCATTTGTGCTCGATGCCACCGCATAGTACCTTCAACCAGCACAGACTACAAACAAACTTAAATTAGATTGTGATTAGCTTGCTTTGCCGTCCTGTGGCTCGTGACTGTGGAACAAACATGAAACTACACTCAGAGGTGTCCGTTATCAAGGCAGGTGTGCAGAACGTTTCCATATACATGAATGTGATGTTGGTTAAGCCTATCAGCACCAGGTATTTCTATGAATGTTACAGTGTGGTTGTTTTTTGGTTTTTGTGACAATGTATTGTATGTCATCCAGCAGTGATTAGTATGACGGAGCTGTAGTGTTGGAGATGAAGTGGTCTGTCACAGCTGTATTATTGCTGAGATATTTGTAGTCATTTAATTGTTGTCTTAGTTGAACTCCGTGAAGTTTCAGGACATTTTATTTTTTATTTTTTAAACTGTTTACTTTGTTTCACTGCAATATAAACTCCTGCACTTTTATGGAAACAGGACAACCATGGCTAGATGTAGAAAGAACTCAAATATACAGTACATCATGTGCATAATAATACTTATAATGTCATGAATTCTATAAAAATAACAAATAAAAATACAAAAACAGTTTAATTTCATTGGTCATTTGTTTTGTAAAAATGGGGGGAAATAAATATGTACAAGTACTTGTGGGTGTCACCAGTAGTGGGAAAAAAAAAAGGAGGCTTCACATGCTATAGATCAGGGATTCTCAACTGTTCTCACCCTGGGACCCACATTTTCCCATGGTCATTACGTCACGATCCACTTTTTATTTTATTCTTTTATTATTAAATTTTATTCTGAGATCAAAATTGATATCCCGATTCCAGCACAGCAAACGAATAGTTGGCTATTCGGTTATTCGGGTCCAGCCCTAGTATGAAAATCCACATTTTAAATACTCTGGGTCATATTTACGCTTTGCCATCTTGCATCCCAACATCAACACAACCTTAAAATGAACCTCAAACAAACTATGATTACCATGCCTGTCAAAATAAAAGTTTTTTCAAAATAAAAAACAAGTCCACATTATATATTATTAATTTTTGACCAGCTGTCCACGACCCACCGAGAACAGGTCTGCGACCCACTTTTGGGTCGCGACCCACCAGTTGAGAATCACTGCTATAGATAGTCTATAGGACTAGGTCTGTTTGCATTTTTACAAACTTGATAAGCTAGAAAGTTTTTACAGTGCTCTGCCCATCGATTCTAGAGATTTTTTACCATGCTGAATGTGTGTTGTAACTTGTTTTTTGATGAAGTATGTTTTTTTTTTCTCTCTCTTGTCAGTTTTTTATGCAGCATAAACACAGCCTGCAGTTCACCCTAAAAAGACTGAACCATTGCTTCTAAAATGCGCTGAACATCACAGAATCTTTTGGTTTTTTTTATGTGATCTGGTGTAAATGGGTTATTTTTTCAGAATTTTTGAATTGGACATGTAGAATTAAGTGATTGACAAAATATCACAATTTTAAGCTTTTATCCAGATTGAACTATACATCACTTACAATTAGTACAAAGTATGTATCAATTTGTAATTTTAAATGAAATGGACATCCAATCCATTGTTCTTCTTCTGGAATCATACTGAATGTTTTGCTATATGCCTAACTTCCTGGTATTTTTCATCATCACAGGTGAGTTTGCCGAGAAACTCTGAACATTGCCAAATAAACAATGCATGAACTTACATACGCCTAACGCCAAACAACAATGACCTTCCAAATGTCCAGCAGAATGCACCCAAAATGAATCAAAGGAAAAATCAAAACAAATATCAGACTCAGAGGCTCAGAGAGCATAGACTGTATAAAAGATGGACGTAGCTACCGTAATGTCACCCCTTGGTTTCTGCACTGAGAAAATGAAGCCAGGGTTTTGCTACTTCCTGGTTGACATCTTGGATTTTTGGAGCCAGTGATGCAAAAATCGTCGGAGGGGGGCGGAACCATAGGAGCAGTGATTGGTCAGGCGGATTGAGAGGCAGGCCCTCTCTGCCCGCCCACATTTTCCGCCTTCTGCTCGCTTCGTCTGTATCGTCGCTGCCGACTGTCAATCAAGCCAGCCACACCCCTTGCCCCGCAAAATTTTGACGATTTTTTAAAAATTCAGCATTGATTTATTTTCAGATTGGCCACCTGATCTCTGGATTTGACCATGAAAACTAATAAGAAAAAAAATCCTGAGCTGTAGGAATGCGGTATTTCGTGATCTGTGATCACTTCTTTTCCAATTCAAGTCTATGGGAGCCAGGGCTTTTTGGAGCCAGCAACTAGCAGATGTAATGATATTGCAGGTTTTTGACACTTCTGGGTTGGCTTCATTTTTCAGGGCCGGTTGCTACGTCCATCTTTTATACAGTCTGTGGCAGAGAGCCATGGCTCTCCGGTCCACCAGGTTATGACCTAGGACTAAAATTGCGTCACCTCATCCGCATTTCTCTCAAGAATATGAGGTATTCATATTTACCTCCTCCCCCCACAGACCTGTTCGCTGTATTGAATCATGTGAAATAAAGCCTTAGCCAAAATCAGTCTGTACATTTTCTTGGGTGTGTCTGACAAATAACTGTCTCTTGCAGTCTCTCTCTTTGTAAACTGTCGAGTTTCTCTTTATCCTTTACTCACATGTTGTTGTTGTTTGTGTTGCTGTGTTGTCTCCATGATTGATGGCTCTGAGGTTCCTGTTTCTCCTCCTGGGTTGTCCACCTTTCTAGTGTTAGCTCTCTCTCCAACACATTTCGATCGTCAACTTCTGTCTCTCGTCCCAATTCTTTCAGTGTTGACTGTGCTTCCCACAGTGAGGGAAGCACTCTTGTACCAGTGCCGAGGAAAAGTTTCTGTTGTTCAGTTCCAGCCTGATGCTATTGTGCCGGAGTCTGTTTTCCATATTGTCACCTTTAGTTGTCAAGCTAGCTTTTCTCCGTAGTAAATAACTCACAGCCTCTCCAGTCCTTTACTCCTGTCTTCCGTGGCACTGATTCTGTTCTCCGTTTCTGTCAGTCTTTTTTTGAGTCCCTCTGTTTGCTGTTTTAACTCACCCAAAGATAAATCCAGTCTGTTAAGGGAGAGTTTTGTATGCTTGAAGCATTCACTGTTCTCTTGTTGAAGTTTCCTCAACTCAGTTAGCACCTCCGACTCACCGCGAGCTACGCCATTAGAAGTGAATAGCTCAGCTTTGGCTAATGTTAGCTGCTTCGAATGTGCTGCCATATCGTCTTGTTTTCTTCTTTTTGCGTCTTTCTTGGTAGCTTTCTGACTTAAGCCCGCTACACACTGTGCGATTTTCGACCGTCCCAGAGGAAAGATAACAATTGTGAAAGAATCGTGGTGATATCTTTGATCTTGGCTCTAAATCGGTGGTCCTACGTCGCACTGTGAGACAGGTTCAAGGATGGCCATTGTCATGGTCTTGCAACCAAAGTCAACCTGCAATAAAATTCCGACCGTGTCAGAAATTTGAGGTAATCATCTCACAGTGTGTCTGCTGCTGCGACCTCTGTCAACTGACCAACCAATAGAAATGCAGTATGAAATGACGTACTGATCAATGCGACACTAGCTCCCTTTGCAAAATTGGCATCCCAAGTTGGCCTCTCTTTCCGAGCCATGACCACGTCCATATTCTCCTCCTTCTCCTTTTTGTGGGATTTCTCTCCAAACACATAAATGCCGTTCATGCTTCGCTAGTTTCTTCTTCGTGGATGGATGGTGCATGCTTATGATGTTTTATTCTTGCACATTCATGTCGACTCATGTACATCGTAGGCTGCGGTTCGTCTTGTGTTTTCATCGTGCAATGAACACACAGCAAAGTACATGTTGTGCCCAGGCTTTATTAGATTCATGTCTTATATTGTAGCTAGCTGTGAACTTATAATATTGTTAAAATCGCACATTTTGTAGCTGACCTTAAACTCATCTCTGTGGAGACTGTATTTTATATTCTAATAGTCATTTGTTGGCTACACATACTTTGTAGGCCATTTTAAAAGTGGGTCTGGTGGAGCTGAGAAGCTAAGTGTTTTGCTCTGGCTACGATGTAGGCGGAAGTCTGATTGACAATATTGATCAGTGAAAGTGTTCTTTTCTCCACAAAAAGATCATAGAGTGTATTATGAAGTGTTAACTGTCACTTACAAAGGTCTTGAACATTTATTTCCTTCTCTAGACCTTGAGCTCTACACAGCAGTTTTTCAGTGCTGCTTAAAAGTATTTACCCTGGAGTGGGCACTACTTTATTCCCTAAACACAGCACTGAAAGAGGTTATTCTGGGGTGCTTCTTGCATTTGAAATATGCACAAAGGTTTGGGGCCACCCTAAAATGGCCCGCAAGTTCTGCAGTGTGCAACAGCCTATTATCACGACTGCAGCAGTCTGGAAATTTATTGGCTCAAAATGGGCGACTGTCCATTTAAACAAAAACTAGAATCAACTTAAATTAATTTATTTTTGTTTTAAAGATAATCCATTCAGTGGTTTTCTTCTGCTTATCTGTGTCAAGTCCCAAATATTGATGATATTACATTAAGTTGCTTACACAGTTGTGCAGCTGCAACTATTATTTTCTTTGCAGAGTCGATCTGCTTGTTTAGTCTATAAATGTCGGAAAAGACAGGTCACTGATGCCTTCAGATGTGTTGTCCGACCAACAGGTCAAGTTAAATCAAATACTGTATTAACCTGAGAGAAACAGCGAATCTTTTTAGAGGCTGAAAACAGTATTTCTTTGTGGGCTTTGGCATGAAAATGTACAAAAAGCTGACTAATTGTTGCAAATACAGCGTGGAAGTATTGACAAAAATTATATAATTTCAAAATGTCAATACATAATTGTAGGCCTTTTTGTCCCTGCTAGTCTTAAATTGCATTTTGTGTGGTAGTATTAGACATTCATATAAAGCATAACATTTGACTAAGTGAACATGACAGAAACTCAGTCAAAGTTGTACTTGCTTTACCTAAGAAGACTCAGTCATCACATTAGTAAAGTTTCACACTGTTCCTCCTCCTACTTTTTACCCAGGGAACAATAAACAAGCGAGCCACATTCAAATGAGCTGATTTCTCTGTTGGCATATTGAAATGTCAGAATTTGCACTGGAACAAATACGCTGGTTAAAATTCAATTGGAACAGAATGGGTAATGAGCTATCTTGGTGTTCCCACATGCGAACAGGCAGAGTCCCAGCAGCCTGGAGGGTTACAGTCACTTTGTCACATGGCACGCATCACCGCTTTGATTGTTGCCAACAAACCGCCTCAGCCCTGGCCCAGGTGTGTCTGTGTGTGTCTGTGTGTGTCTGTGTGTGTCTGTGTGTGTCTGTGTGTGGCTGTGTGTGTCTGTGTGTGCCTGTGTGAGAAAGAAAACGAGTAGAAGATAAGAATATGTTGGCTTCTCACTGTCTTGTTTCTTTAACGTGCAGTCCTGTGCCATATTTTTTCTACTAAGCCAGTATTTTGACTCTTTTTTTTTTTTTCATTCAATAGATTTTGCCAAAGCTATGTATCTTCATAACTACAACCAAACATGTTTATTTATTTTTTTAAAGTTTAAATGTTGATTTTCTCTTTTAATTTGCAGTATTTTTGTGATGTTCTTTTTATTCAATCGACCACAAAAATGAGAATCTGAAGTCTTTGCATAAAATTTTATCGATCCAAGGCAATACTAGCCCACAGTATGTACTAAAACTATAAAGTACACACTATGTACAGTGCTGTGAAATGTTGTTGCCCCCCTACAGATGTCTTAATTTTTTGCACATTTGTCGCACTTAAATTTTTCAGATCATCAAACTAATTTTAATATAAGACACGATAAGCCAAGAAAATACAAAAGGTAGTTTTTACATGATTTCACTTATTGAAAGAAGAATGCTGTCCAGTCCCACCTTACCCTATGTCAAAAAGTAATTCCCCCCCTTACCTACCAAATGACCAAATTCATTTACCAGTTGGGTTCAGTTTCACCAGCCACACTCACGTGTGATTACTGCCAGGCTTGTTAAATCTAAACATCACTTAAATAAAGCCTGTCTGGCTTTGTGAAGTCTGCTAAAGGGTCTCAACAAGCAGCACATGATGCCACGTTCTAAAGAGATTCAAGAACAGATGCGAAACAAAGTCATTGACATTTATCAGTCTGGAAAGGGTTACAGAGCCATTGCTAGGGCTCTGGGACTCCAAAGAACCACAATGAGAGTCATTTTCCACAAATGGAGAAAACATGGAACAGTGGTGAACCTTCCCAGGAGTGGCTGGCCGGCTGAAATTTCTCCAAAAGCACATCAACATCTCATCCAGGAGGTCACAGAAAAACATCAAAAGACATGCAGGCCTCACTTGCCTCAGTTAAGGTCAGTGTACATGATTCCACAATAAAGAGGACACAAAGGGCTAAAATGGATCCATGAGAGAGATCCAAGGTGCAAAACACTCCTGACCAAAAAGAACATCAAGAATTGTCTGGCATTTGCAAAAAATATCTAGATGAGCCCCTAGACTTTTGGGATAACATGCTGTGGGCTGATGAGTGGAACTTTTTGGAAGACATGGGTCCAGTTACAACTGGTGTAAAGCTAATACTGCATTCCATAAGAAGAACATGACTCCAACAGTGAAACATGATGGTGGGAGTGTGATGGTTTAAGGACCTGGACGACTTGTCATCATTAATGGATTCTTGAATTCTGCTCTCTGTAAGAAAATCCTCCTGGAGAATATCCATCCATCAGTTCATGACCTGAAGCTCAACACAAATGGGTTATGCAGCATGACAGTGACCCAAAGCACGCAAACAAGTCGACCTCTGAATGGTTCAGAAAGAACAACATTAAGGTGTTGGAGTGGCCGAGTCAAAGTCTGGACTTGAATCCAACTGAGATGCTGTGGCGAGACCTTAAAAGGGCAGTTCAACTATTCTGCAGAGAAGAGTGGGCCAAAATTCCTCCATGGAGATGTAAAAGACTGATCACAAGCTGTCGTAAACATTTAACTGTCGTTGTTGCTGCCAAGGGTGGACCAACCAGTTATTAGATTTAGGAGGGCAATTACTTTTTCCACACAGATGATATAGGTTTTCAATAAATCATCATTTAAAAAGTGCATATTGTGTTTGGTGGGTTATTTCTGTCTAATTTAGAGTAAATACAAGTATTAGTTTGATGATCTCGAACATTAAAGTGTGAAAAATATGCAAAAATACAAGACATCAGGAAGGGGGCAAAGCACTGTATGTTGATAGCACACCGTGTTGGCTTTTCTTAATTTAGTAAAACAGGAGATTTTCACACACTGTTCTTAACACATTGAACTGATACATTAAACTAGTGTTTTGGTTCCCTGCTGCCCCTTCAGAGTGAGAAAGATTCATTAGTTTGATGGAGTGATTCAGTGTCATGCATCAAAGGACTGTGTGCAGGAATCTCGTTTCATTTACAAGATAAGAAGACTTCCTCTTTTCCGCACCTGCATAAGAGATAATAACCCTGTCTTTCAAAAATGACTGTCCTATACAACTAAACTGCATTCTCATTTACATTTGGAAAAAAAATCTAATTATCTTTTGAAACAAATGTATTTTCTTACTGAAGTTTAAGACTGTGATTTAGTAGGACAGGCTTCCAGTTTGAAAGAATCACAAATGTCTGTGTAAGGAGGCAGGAGTGAAGGATGGAGTTATAATGTGATATCATAGAATTGTGTATAAACAGCACGCAACTTGTGACACATTTCTCACATGTGTATGCATGTTAAGCTTTTTTGTGTTATTTTATGATGTTAAACAACAAGTAAAATGGTTAAGGCCGAGGTAGAGATCAGGGATAGGGTGTCTTTTGTGGCGACATGGCATGTAATGAAGACCAAATGCCACACGTCGGTTTCAAATTTCCTTTTTCATGAGGCTCGCATATAAGTCTGCAAAAGGATTTTCACCCAGGAGACTGGGGTTTGTGTTCCATGTGGAACCATTATTCTTTTATTTTATTTTATTTTTTTCACTTGTTTGGAATCGTTTAAGGACCCAAAATTATGTGGTTGAGTTTAGAAAAATAACACAGTTTGGGTTAAAATACTCCCAATCACAACATGTTTGAAGCTTATCCTCCATTTTCTGGGTTACCAGGACGATGAGTCCCACCTCGTCTATTATATAGGTGATTGGCTGAAAAGGAGTGACAGTAAATAAATAATAAGAAAACAATAAAATATGTGGCAAACATGCTGATTGAAGTCTAGTTGTGATATGTCACAAACAAATGTAGTCCATCAGAAAATATGCTTCCGTCAAAACATAAGTGAGACTGCGATTTAGCTGTGTAGGAGCACAAGTTTTGGCAATCGGCCTGGAAAATAACATTTTAAAACCGTAGAAATGAGACATTGCATTCTAATTTAAGGCAAAGCAGAGTTTTTGTTTGAATGTGGTTTAAGGTGGGGAGCTTTCAACAACATCAAGAAACTAGTTCCATCTGTTTGCTGCTCAATAGCTCTTTTCACAGGAGATAATTTGATTTGTAGCAACAGGAAAAGCCCAGGTGAAACTAATTTCATTAACCATTGCTTCTTAAAGTGTCCTGGTAAACCATGACGAGCCAACACGTGCAGCTGCTGGATCTCCCCCAAGTGGAACGCAGCTATCATTAATACACCTGCTTTTCCCGCTCTGATATGCCAGAATGCCTACTGTGATGAGGGTCTTTAGCTGACAGCAGCTTCGCCCTGTGTTGTTCTGACATGAAATATAACAAGCTGACTTTGTCATTAAAATCAGAGAGATCCACTGGGTTTGTATTCTTTGAGCATATTTGCAGCTAAGGCTGTTATGTGATGTATAAACCAGCAGCAGCATTTCAGCCTACAGCACTGTGAAAAAATATGTTCCCCCCTTCCTGATGTCATCTACTTTTGCACGTTTCTCGTACTTAAACGTTCCAGATCATCAAACTAATTTTAATATTAGACAGAGATAACCCACAAAACACAATGTATAGTTTTTAAATGGCCACATTAGGTGGTTTTGGAGCATGAACTGCCCTTTTAAGGTCTCGCCACAGCATCTCAGTTGGAATTAAGTCCAGACTTTGACTCGGCCACTCCAAAACTTTAATGTTGTTCTTTCTGAGCCATTCAGAGGTGGAGTTGCTTGTGTGCTTTGGGTCACTGTTGTGCTGCATACCCCATTTGTGTTGAGCTTTAGGTCATGAACTGATGGGCGGATATTCTCCAGGAGGAATTTCTTACAGAGAGCTGAATTCATGGCTCCAATAACTGTGACAGGTCATCCAGGTCCTGTGGACAAAGCACCTCCAAACCATCCACTCCCACCATCATGTTTCACTGTTGGAGTCATGTTCTTCTTATGGAATGCAGTATTAGCTTTACACCAGCTGTAACGGGACCCATGTCTTCCAGAAAGTTCCACCTTCGACCCATCAGCCCACAGCATGTTATCCAAAAAGTCTGGGGGCTCATCCAGATATTTTTTGCAAATGCCAGACGAGCCGTGATGATCTTTTTGGTCAGGATTGATTTGCACCTTGCAGTTCTCACATGGATGCTACTTTAGCCCTGTGTGTCTTCCTTATTGTGGAATCATGTACACTGACCTTAGCTGAGGCAAGTGAGGCCTGCACTTCTTTTGTGACCTCCTGGATGAGATGTCGATGCGTTCTTTGAGAAGTTTTGGTGAGCAGGCCACTCCTGGGAAGGTTCACCACTGTTTCATGTTTTCTCCATTTGTGGGTAATAGCAATGGCTCTGTAACCCTTTCCAGACTGATAAAGGTCAATGACTTTGTTTTTAGCATGACAAATGTGCAGAAAATCGAAGATATCTGTATGGCGGCAAATACTTTTCACAGCACTGTACATACCTGGATGGAGCCTGTGAGCAAAAAGCATGTCTGGAGCTACCAAAATTAGTATTTCATCTTTAGGTCCAGCTGCTTCTTGTTATCTTTTTACCTCCTTCAGTATCACACAGTATTTTGCCTCTATTAAATCTCATGCGTGATTAATCTCTGTTAGGTTTGCAGTGTGTTGTGACCCGTACAGCTCCCTGAGGACCCTCTAATGACTGCTAATGGGCTGCTAAAGTAGTGGGTGGGGCCTGCGCTGCTCAGGACTGGATGGTTGGATCTCACCACCAATTACGGCTCATTGAGCAGGAGAGGTTGAGGGCTGATTTCATCTGTAATCTGGGAGTGTGTGAGTGCACCTGCGTGTGTGTGTGTGTGAGTGTGTGTGTGTGTATGTGTGTGTGTGTGTGCATCTGTCAGTCAGGCTGCTCTTCCACCCAGCTAGCTGTGTGTAGACAGTCATTAGCAGCAGCAGCTAGTCATTAAACCCGTCATTTCCTCAGTCTGCCAGCTGACCTACTGATTTGGACAGCTTCTATACTTAACCTATGATCTCTGATTCCCTTACTTGCTCCTCATGAGGATAGTGTGTGCGTGTGATTGTGGAGGCATTGGCGGGCTGCTTTTTTTTTTTTTTTTTTTAACAATGTACAGAGCACAATTTGAATGAATAGAGCTTTATGGTGGCATATGCGTGTGTATTAATATGTGGTGCCAGTTTGTGTGACATGTTTGCGGATGGAAGAACTGTGAAGGTGTCAAATAGTATTCTGCAAACAGTATTGTTTTCCGTTTGTTTTCCTCAAGTCTTTTGTCAAACGAGTTCACTTGCCACTGCAGGAGGGCAGGTGTGAGGCGGTGCAAACTTTCACAGGAATGTAATGTTTCCATTACAGTGTAGGATTCAACAGGTCTGACCATGACATTAATTCACAGTGTGCCAGAACAACGACAAATAGTTAAAAAACTGAACAGTCAACATGTGGTAGGCTATCTTAGCCTACCTGGCAAATTTTGCATTGATGCCAATATTTAAGTGAAGAAGACTGTTGCTCAACGAAGACATCAACAAGGAGGACGACATGTTTTTTTTCTTTTGAGTTTAACCAATCGAGACCCACACAGTAGGGCTGCTAAGAAGCACTTACCCTATAGGATTGGTACATCATTCTTCCCTTAAAATCGCTTTGAAAGATGTTCTACAGGCGTGGTGCTGGTGTTTGGAAGACGCTGCCCCAAGGGCCTGCTAAAAACAAGTTTGATTTGGTTTCAAGAGGAAAATTGTGGAGTGCACATTCAAACCACCATGTCTGTTTCTGTCGAACAGCTTCATAAGTAGAACAGATGATGACAGTGATATGATAAAAGACCATAAATACTTCTTGTTCTTCAACACTGACAATCATGCTTGGTATGGAATTATATTTGTGCACAATCCTGAGGAAACGAAAATCTATTCTGCGCTCAATACTGTTACTGCTGTGTTTGCAACTATCAACATACACGCACGATCATGCTGTCTTTCACTCGGTTTTGTCATTTCTGCTCTCACAGATCTCCATTCTGTGCGCTCAACTACACGTTGGCGCTCGCTCCCGATGTCTTTCTCGCTTGCGCACAACATTGATGATCTGTTCAAGCTCAACTCTGCCTGCACGTTCTTTCTACTTGGCACAGCGTTACGAGTGTGCCACAAAACCAGCCAGTCACAGCAGTAATAGTTTTGAGCACAAAATAGATTTTCATTTGCTCAGGATTGTGGCACAAATATAATTCCATAGAGTGGGCGCGTCCATTGAAGCCCCTAATAAAGTCTGTATTTTCAGATGTGCAGAATAGAAAATATTGTGAGCGAAAATATCTGCGTATAATAAGTTAGACTATACCTGGTAAAAAACTTTTTTTTTTACAATGCTAGCTTGTTTACATTTTGTATTGTATATGCTAGAAGACACATGAACGAAATCAGCAGTCAACCCTATGGCAGAGCATTTTCTGTTTAAAACTGCAGTGTACCAATGACGGCTTAAAAACACAGATTCAGACAGCCAGGGTTTCATATGTAACAAACCTAAAGAGCCAATCCTGTCAACTGGGAAGACTTAGCTTTCTGTGTAATTACTATTCTTCAGAATCCGTTTCTGATGGGGCTGGACCCGAACATCCGAATATCCGAATATTTGGTAGTTGTGGTGGTATCCGGATATCCCTCCTGCCGCCACCACCGATGGTGACAGAACACCGGACTGACTTGTTGGGAGTTCCAAGTGGCTCCTTAAGGATATAAGTATCGGGAACTCCCAACTAGTCAGTCAGAACTGATGAAGCCCCTTGGATGAGAGGTGAAACGTGTTCAAGAAACTCAAGCAAATCCAGTTGCTACGATTAAACTAAAAGAATTGTCATTGTGTAGCATACAGTGGTTTTACAGTGTTGAAGCAGAGTTATAGGTGAGCTGGTGTGCTACGGCTGCAGTCGGGACTTCGTAGAGTTGCACATTCTAAAGGAAGCAACAGTGAAGAAGTACATCAAAGCCATTTTGTGGGAAGGAGTATGATTTTCACTCAAGTTACAGCTCCTTAATTAAAATACTAAGAATATTTATCTCATTTCATTATTTTGATAATTTATCTCCACATGGTTTCTTTCTCATAATCCTTATTATTTTGTGAATGAGCAACTTTTAGTTTGTAGATTGTGTGTGAGTGAAGGTAAATAATTTGACCATCTAATCTAGAAAGATGCCTTTCATAAAATATTATTTTTTTCTTTAATTTCTGGGAGAGCTGCCAAAATTGTTGTTTTGTTGTAAGAAACAACAAACAGTAGCACGCAGTATAGTATGATCGTGTTACAGTGTAAGTGGGCTTCACTATTGGCAAATGCTGACACTGTGATATTATGCTTTTCTGTATATGCATATCGTAATGTCAATGTAGAAATGATATAATTTGCCGGCCTGCTTTTATGCTGGACAATATTTAGTTTCTTTTTAATGTGGTTATAAATAACTCATTTCATTTTGGTCCAGACTTGCCCTGTCTTATTATGGGCTGATCATTTCTGTGTACAGCACTTGAAACTGTGCAAACCTGTACGAAAGGTGATACATAATAAATATTATTGGTTGAACTGCAGTACAGTGGAGAAGTTAAGCACAAAAATTTGTTGGTACGATGGCAGAGTTTCCTTTAACTGAGTTTCTTTTCCTACAAAACTACATGTCTCCACTTTCACATCCCCAAAAATATATCCTAATTTTATTCCAACATATTCTGCACAGTTAGCTTCTTTCGTCATTTTATGTGTTTGCATATCAGCACTTTGAAACCTGCTGCAGAAGTACTGTATGTTCACCCTCACTAAAGTTTTAAACAGGTGTGTACTGGTCCCTTCATTTAAATATCCTCTAATACCTTCTGACTTCTCCACTGCTGGGATTAACCTTACGCTACTTTGTCTTAACTGCCGCTCCGTGTGACTCCCAGGAAGCCTCCTGAAGCCCTGCTAGCGGCGATAGAAGCTGAAATTAGGCAGATTTCTGCCCCAAAGCTGCTGCATTAAGACAGCCTTCACCTTGGCCTGCGGGAGCTGCGGTAGTTGTACAGCTAATCCAAAAGCTAGCAAAGTCAATCAGTCAGACCTTGAGCTAACTAAAGCTACCTCCTGCCTTCCTTTGTCTTCTCGAGATAAGGTAATAGGGATACAGAGGGGTTAAGGTGAAGTTTGGTGGTCGCGTATTTGAGTCTCAGGTGCCATTTGTAATGGATGACCAGCGAATATCTCAGTAAATACAGACAGTCTGGTCGACGAGAAGGAATCACAGGGGTATTGTCTTAAGAGGATAAGGCAATGAGAGGCTTACAGAGTTGTATCAGTGGACAAGGATGGGGAGACTCACATAGTAATACCTGGTATCTAGATGTGACACCTCAGCTTGGCCCTTGAGCACAGTAGACAGTGTTAATATTCCCTTTTGTCTTGTCCTGATAAGCTAATGAGGGTTATAGTGAGGGGTGATGGGGGTGTTAAGAGCTGCATTAGTGGACGGAGATGAACGGAGGACAGTCGAGCTGTTAAACCTTCTGGTTAGATACTGTAGGGAGGCTTTAGACTCCAGGTGTTGGTTTGAAATCTGGAGTTGTTTCATGCTGATAAGGAGGAGAGGGGACAGGAGAGGATGAGGTTAAAGTTGAAATATTCATGCTCACACTTTGTAATATCTGGCAAAATTGTTTTTTTTGACCCTGTGCAAATTTTGCATGTCTTTAAATTTTTAAACCACCTTCAAGTCTTGACAGAGGTCCCTTAATTATACGAATAATCTGAGCTTTCAGCTACTTCAGCCACAACATGAGTTTTTCTTCGTCGTACATTTGTATTTTCAAATAAGTTTATTTTGTTTATGGCCGAACAAGTTTGAAAATGCTTTTCAAAAGAACTCTATAGACTTGAATATAGGGTATTTACTGTATATAGACGTACACTTTTTAAATGCTTTAATGTTTGTTTTTTTCTGGTAAGTAGGTTTCTGTCCTGTCATTGAAATATTACAGTTGTAGATGATGATTGTACTTATCAAGAGAAATCCTGTCTTATTTATTGTAGACTAAAATCCTTTTGATTTATTTGAGCAATGACAACATTATTGCTGGTGATACTGTAGGACTGTATAAATCTGAAGTGGCATTTTAGTTGATAGTTAATTAATCTGCATGGTACAATATTCCAGAGATACTGTACTCTAGGAAAACTGAGCTACAAAACTTCATGATTAATAATTTAACATTTACAGGCTGCCAGTGCAGGTAACAGTTAATGCAGGTCTATCACTATATTCCTTGTATTCTAGTTAATCCTTTGTTACACTTAACACTGTGTTTTTGACCAATTTCTGACCCGACACATGCAAAGAGTACAATATTAAAGACGACTCACCTGTCCTCACCCAGTTCTAGTGGCTCTTAGTGATGTTTTGTCCTAAACACTTAATCTTTTATAGTAAAACAAGCATTTTGAAACATTTTCAAGTTTATGCTTTAGTTAGTTTTAAAGCCCCTGACTTTGAAGTCTAATTTCATTCCCAGCAAAGGCATCACCAATATCCACCTTCTTCCTTTATAAAGGTTCTCCCATCAGGATGTTTTAGCTGATCAGTTGTGAGGCATCACATCTTACCAGTGCAACAATATCAATCAAACAAAATTCTTTGTGGACAGTTGAACATGGCATCCTCCGTGAGCAGACGTGTATCTCTTTATGGCTTCACAAAGTATTTTTTATTTAATATTTAAATTGAAGCAACATTTTACATATTTAACATTTCAAAGGAGCCAGCTGGCATCCTTTTTGTGAAATACTTTACATTAACAAAACAAAGCATGAATAGAATTAGTATCTTGTAAATCAGTGATGTATGCAAGGAACCTTCTACATTGTAGTAGTTTTACCTTTGTATTCTTGCACTTCTATCTACTACACTCTATATTCATAGTTTTCTACTTTTTGTCTTTAGTGTGTTCTTTTTAGCACTGTAATATAAATACATTTTATTATTTTAAAGAATTAGCATTTTGATTTTAAATACCCAACGACAACAGAAATACAGAACACAAGTGTGTCGTTTGAGACGGACTCATTATTTGGAAAGAGAGGCAGTTTCACTGACCAAAAGACGCTAAGAAAGCGAGCGAACTAAAAAAAAAAAAAGAAACAAGTCAAACAAAAGCTTGGCTCTCTCTTTGTGTGTGTGCTGCCTTGAAGATGCTGGATGGATAAGCAGCAGCAGATGTCAGCGTGTGTGTCTGAGTGTGGATCTATAACTAATGATGCAGATGATGAGCCAGAGGATGAGGCCTTGTATAATCGTCTGCCATTCATCAAGCATCACGCTGACAGCATCATTATACAAAGGCTGTGGAGAGGAAGGACAGATGACTGGAGGTGAACATACACAGCTCAGCCACAACATTAAAGCCACCTGCCTAATATTGTGTAGGTTCCCTTTGTGCTGCCGTGATAGCTCTGACCTGTCGGTGCATGGACCTCTGGGGGTGTTTTGTGGTGTCCAGCATGGAGATGTTGGTAGCGGAAGTCCAAACACACACATGCAAAGAATGTAGACACGCATATGCTTAAAATGATGTGAACACAATTAATCTTTTTTTTTTTTTTTTTATAAGCAGAAAAGGATTCATGTTGTGGTAACTTTGCTTTTAATGCTTTTGATTCATAACAGTCCTCTACTGACCAAATACTGCTCCTACATTGCTTTTCAGCTCCAGTTCTTCGTCTGAGTGCAATTTCAGCAAAACATGTTGATAGCACAATAAGTATTTTTTTTGCCTTTTATATTAGAGTGCATTTTTCATCATTTCTCCTACTTACAATGACATGCTAGCTGTGAGGTTGAATAGACCTATACCTACTATTGATTGGAAAGTGTATGTGTGAGCGCGCAGGTGTCTGCATGTGTGTATGAGTCATCATTTGTTGTTGATGGCAGTGTGTGCGAACCCTCTTGAGGCCTCAAGGCCTCGTGGCTATCTTATACACACACACACATGCAAAGACACACCGAGCTGCACACACATTCGGCTGGCACCCTGCTCTGCTTTTAGAGCCATTACTGTCAAACAGCTGTTAGCACGTCAAGAGAAGTGGTGTTGATGGGATAGAGCGAAGGAGTGAGAGAGGCTGAGGGATAAATGGTCAGGGCCAATAGATAGATAGATGGATGGATAATTGGGTGTGGAGGAAAGAGGGAGGTAGGGGATGAAGTGGCGGAGGGATGAATGGCAGGGTGGAGGGAGGGGAGAGGGGGCTGAAGGGCTGGGCCAGGCCTTCTCTAAGTGAAGACAGATTGATGTGGGTGTCACAGAGGACTTCAGAGAGGAACAGCCCTTTATTTGACACTCAATTATCAGATAGACCCAGTGGCCTTACAGTCCAACGCCGGTCACCCTCATGCGGCACGCAAGTGGGCTTCAAACAGCGGCTCGACATCTAGAGGTGGACAACTGTAAAATTAAATGAGACCTTAAGAGAAAAATGGTGGTTTCACTTGTTGAGTTTCTGCCACTATGATCTCCATCGTACTGTTGCCCTTGTGGCCTCTTTATGTCTTTTTGTCTAAGGACAGATAAGGGGATAAGAGAATTGTAGAAAAATGAAATTGTTCTGCTTAATGGGCACTGACACGTAAATTGCTTTACAAGATTAGTTTGAAATGTCGAGCCCTAACTGAGGATGTACTTCCAGTCGCAGTTGAGCAAACTGAATCTCCGTAACAAGAAGGAACTCACCATGTTGAGCTCATAGTACATTACAGACATTCAGCACGGCATGCAAATAAAATCATCAGCATTTTTCAAATAAACAAAACACCATAAATACAAAAGATGAGCTAAATGTAAATACGATAAAGTTTAATATAAGCATTTGCACAATTTTTACATTTCAGACACATAAAACAGTAGAGTTTGTTAGTTAACAAATTATAGCTCAACACACTTAAGTCACTGCCAACATACCTTGAATTGTAGCAAAAGCATGTTATGGCCACAACATCAGTGGTTAAATATGTGAATGTGTTTCCCTGAGCTTTCTACAGTTTTTTGAATGCCTTTTTAAATCGTCTGGAAGCCAATTTTGTTTTTAAAATATTAGAGAATAAGACTTTTGTTTAGTAGTTATTTCTGTAAAAGTCAACTCATGTCTTCTGTGGTGACCATTGAGTATCAGTTAAGGACCAGTCTCTGCAGCTCGGTGTCCCGAAAGTTACATTTCCAAACTAATTACTAAACTACTTTCTCAATTGAATTTTGAGAGAATCACTCTTTATTTGATCATTTTTCAGCCAACCAATCAAATATTGGATGGAGTGGGAATCATCCCCATGGTAACCCTGAAAAAAAAATATTCAAATGTTATGTGAAAAATCATATTTAAGTCTAAAAATGTAATATTCTGCTCAATCTAATGATGTAATTCTGGCGCCTAAACTTAACCAAGCTCCTCACAAGTAGTTATCACTGTGAAAAGGACTTTTTCCAAAAATGAACCATGTTGTTTTGTTTCGTAAACCAACCAAATGGTGAATGAAAACCAGAAGTAAATGCCAAGTGAAAACTAAACTTATGCCTCCACCCTCCTCTCCTTATGTAGACTCTGTGGGTGATTTGATCTGAAAGACTTTCCTGCAATAATAATGTCTTACCTTTTGTTAACCAAGTGTAACCAAGTCCCTTTTAAAAAATAGATGAGAATGCAGTTTAGCTGTAGAGGAACATAACTTTTGGGGCTGATCTCTGTCAGGGTGACTGACGGAGGACTTGTCCCCTTTTCTGTGCTCTTGCATGTTTGTGTGACGCCACAAATCTCCCCGTCTGTGATGTTAATCGGATTCCACTGGACAATGTGGCATTACATTACATGTGGCCGCATTTGGTTTAAAATGACAACTTTCAACATGCTGAAATGTAACTTGTAACGTTGAGTTTGGAAACAAAATCGTACTACACTACACCAATATTCTCACTTCCTAAATGTGCTCCAACACCACAGGTCTATTTTCTATCTATTTCTTGTGTTTTCTTCTTCTATGATGTTTTTTGTGGCTCAGAAGGTAAAGCGGGTTGGCAGTTCAATCTTCAGTTCCTTCTGTCCATATGTTGGAGTGACTTTGGGCAAATCCTGATGTTTAGAGCAGCACCTTGCATGAGAGCTCACTGCCATCGATGTATGTGTAAATGAGTGAAAGAGAGGTGTGTTGTGAGGTGTTATGGATGAAAACTGCTATTTAAATTCATTTGAAAAAGCTGTTTAAACTGACTGAAATGTAGTCAGTTGTTAATATACAACAAACATAACAGATGTTGATGGTGTGAGCGATTTTATAAACCTAAACGAGTCTAATAATTAGCAATTCAGTGACTGTTTTCTTAACAATGCTACTGTTGCATAATGATCATGTAATGAGCCCAGGTGAAGAGATCAGAGGGTTGGTTGGTTAAAAAAATGGAATCTGAATTGAAAACTGTTTTCTTCAACTATGCAGTCTGAGGTAAACATGCTTTAACTGTGCTTTAGTTGCCAACTATGTCTTTGTAGTAATAACCAACAGAGTTTTTGCACATATGTACACTATGATGCTGTGGAAAAGTTGCATTGGCACAACTTTCCCCCCCAATATCTCTTCGTTTATGCAAAATAGTATTACAGGAGCATAGTTTGTCCGAGCCATTATAAACCTTCGTATGTTCTACACTAATTTCAGTTTGGCATTTCTGTAAAAACATGATCAGAAATAGTTTTTTCACCACTGTGAGAATCATTTGGTAAGTCTACAGCCGACTGCCGACAGAAAGCAATATTCCCCTTTTTTTTATTAGCTCCAAAAATGTTGTTGCCTGTGTAGCAGGTCCATTTAGTGAAGCAGATTGTAAAGCATACTCCATGGGGATGGGGAAGTTTTTTGAAGGGGCTTCAGAGAGCGCGGTGGCCTTGCAGACAAGGTCAGCAGAGTTGTGTTTTCATTGGCTTGCTGTGGGGCTTGACGATGAAGCCTCATGTGCGCTATTCAGCGTTTAGCCTTGAGCCGGGATGCCACAGGCAAGCATTGTGAAAAAAAAAAAGCTCGTGTACACACACAAATTGACATGATTGCCGCCCATGGTAACAGATACATAAATAGATGTACTGTACGACCCTTTAATTTGCCAGTGACAGTGGTTGTATCGCATTTAAACCAAATAGGATGGACTGGAATTCTGAAGCACTGTTAGTCTGTAGTGGATTACAACAATTCAGCTTAGAAACGTGCGATGACACTTCAGACACAAGGATAAAAAATACATTTAAAAAAATCCATGTTATCATAGAAATACACCTAGACAATGTTTGGAACAAAATATCTACATCTTTCCTCCTTTGGTATTTTGTGGATGGTGGTGAAGAGCACTGTCTAACACTTAGCACAAAATACATATCTAAGAACTTTACTTACACGTACGTTATAGGTTTGTCAAACAATGATACAGGAGGGAATTTGAAAAGAGAAAAAATTGGGAAAACTTTCAGTGGCATTGAAAAGCTCTGTCCATGGTGCTGAACACAAGGCTGCTCCAGGCAGGCACACAAAGACAACGCAATCAGATCTACACCTGGCCAAACAACAAGAAAGAAAAATTATTGCCACAGTAGGAATTTTGCCATCAGTAAAGTAATGAGTGGGCAGACGGACAGTATTTAACTCAAGCTATTGGATGGATAAGGACATTCTTCTTTTTTCATGGTGACAAAATGCTTACTATCAGTGTTTGTCATACATTATTACTGCTGCAATGACAAATTTGAAAACTCCAGTATCTGACCTCTATCAAAAGATGTATGCACCAAAGTTGTGTGCATTTTTCAACTATAGTGGGATGCTTGCATACTTGTGTCTGACAGCATTTGTCAACTTGAGATGATCTGTTTGGTGACGAATGCAGCTTGTGACATTTAATTGTGAATTAAGCACACTGAATCAGTTATCAGGGATTTGTTCTTGAATGAAAAGCTTGTAGTTTGAAATGAAATTTCCCTTCGATAGACTTGGCATTTGTGTTTAAATAATGCTAAAATAATGATGTTTGACAATGTTTTGATGAGACAAAGACATTTTTTCACCCTGTCACACAGTGAAGGTCTGATGTATTCAGTGAATTAATACATTTCAAACACTTGTTACAGCAACATAGCATTACAATAGCTATTATGTGACACAAAAGTTTTATATACAATTTGAAATGAGTGTAATATGTTAAATAATAGCACTAGCCATGCCTGAGGTCCCTCACTAAAGCTTTGTCACTCAGGGTGGTTGGTGGCAGTTTTGTATAATGTAATTCATATAAAACCTTGCTAAGTGACACATTCTTTAGAGCCTCAGTTATAAATTAATGATCTTTACTCTGGATTTCATCAAGCAGAGAACTTATTCAAAACACAGGAGAATGTGAATTGACCATCAGGTTGAAAACATCTTTAGTCATCTTATTTTGCGATGCAGATCAAATTAACACCGTTAAAAACAAGACAGAATGAGATCAGGACTGATACGGCTTCGTTGCCTTTACAGGTTTTCAGGGTTAATGCTCGTTTATGTGAAGTCAAAGTCGCTTCTATACATCAAACCTCCAGCAGGGCTTAATTGATCTTGGTTCATTTTCTCTTTTTTTTTTACCTTCTTCTCGTCTTATTTCTTCATCTCAATTTCACAGCCAAAGCATTAGTGAACTCTTATTATTCTGTTCTCAGTGTTGACTGCACATCCTCTCCAGGATTCACAAACGATGACAGAATGCTCACATTAAAATAAAACATTCTGGATCACCTGTCATTCTGCTGTGACATTAGGAGCAGCTATAGCGCAGGAGAAACGTCTGATTTTACCGCCACTTTAGGTGTCCCGCATCTGCACGGTGCTCCCCTTTATTTCTACACTCACTGTTCTGATACATCTAACATCTGTAGCTCGTTTCTTTGGCTCTGATTTTTGTGTGAACACAATTATTGTGCACGCGTATCTGTTGTGTGTTTGTGTGTGTATCAGCAATGTGCTGTCAGTGCCCCCTGCAGTAAAACCAAAGGGAATAAAGAGACGAGGGAGCCAGAGAGGCACCGTAGAGGAAAGATAGGGGGAGAGAGAGGGAGAACAAGAGGATCGTTTTCATTATCTCCAGCCCACAGAGGAACTTAATCACACTCATACAACAGAGAGGTCTTATAGCCAAAGACCGGATCCTTGTGCGCAGAGGTATCTCTAATATACAAACCTCGCGGTACTCTCTGGAAATTTACATCACTTGCACGAACGGAGCACAGTCTGATGTTTTATTTTAACAGGTCATGTGTGCAGTTATATATAACAGCATGAACGTTGCACATCACCTAAAATCAGACGAGGTTTCATATAAAAGTCCTAAATCACATCAGATTGTTTATCTTTTTTTTAAGACTAAGCTTCTCGGTATCAGTACTGGATGTCGTTTGTGTTTGTAATATCCGATATGAGCTCATTCGTGTTTCTCAATGAGCATAGCTTTAGAAAAAACAACACACGAAACAGAATTTGGTTCTGATTTCGTTTTTATCGGGATGTTTACTGTTGTGTTTTATTCATCCATTTAAAGGCCTAATGTAGCCCTGTTTTTCCATAACCAACAAACTGCACTTTATATATTCTCAAACAAATATAGAATGTCCTCAAAGTAAATTCAGTTCCTAAATTTAAGACATTTGCCACTGATTTGCTTTTGTATTTTTTTGTTGTTGCAAGAAATCAAATATTACACACTGGCACTTTGAGTATTACATGTTAAGACTTGCAACCTTGGATACATCCTGGTAAATATGGCTTTTTATTGACGCAGGTCTAGCTGGAAGAGACAGAATCTAAACGTTTTTCTAGCAGATTAGCTATGGAAGTGTATTGACGGGAGCGCTCATTTTAAAAATCTGTTGCACAGTTAAAGGAGAACATTTTAGTTTCATTTCCAGGAGGAAACATATTTTTCCATTTGGAATTATGCAGTGTCTCAAGATCTAGCGTCACAAAACAAAATGTCAAATTGTATTAGCTGCCATTCAAATAAAAAGGTACAAATTAGGATAAAAAAAATGTGTGTCAGATTTTGTTTGCCTGTTTTAATTTAGACTGCTCATTCTATTTATTTTTCTTTTTGCTGCCATGGTGGCTATTTGTAATTTTAGCCACACATCTCCCATCGCAGTCTTAACTATCACCATTCATTCAACAAAATGCAATGATTTATTTTTCAACAATTACACAAAGAATTAATTCAGTCAATACGAACGTTACCTGTTGTAATTCTTCTCCCGGTTGCCACCTGCATACGTTCACATCTAATCTATTTCTGTTCAGTTAAAAATCCATCAGAACGTGCCATCAGTTTTATTTACTCACCCTTTATTTGTAAGGTAAAATTTAAATTATAAGGTCCATAATTCCCTTTTCTTTTGAGCTGCATGATGGTCAAAAGAAAAGCTTTTTCTGTGTGTCTGTAGCTGTGTAGTTTTTGCTTTAAAGAGGCTCTCTTTGCCGTCTAATCCTGTTATGGAGGCAGCCGGGGCTCCAATAGATGGCATCACAGCACTAGACTTGAGTCATGTGTCGTCTCTGCTCGGCGGTGCTGTGGCGGGATGCAGCTCTATGAGCCCAGCTGGGATGTGCACTGCTTTATTGAAATAAAACAGAAATAGCATTTAAAATGAAATTGCAATAAATTTCTTCTCTTTAAAAGTAAAGTCACAACCGAGTCAAAGCTTGACAAATTGTGATTTAAGTTAATAAAAGTGTCTAGGTCGACTGTCATTCAGATGTTGAATTGTTAGAACAGCGACTAGAAACACAGAAAACGTTGTTCTGCTTCCTGACATTTGATTTATTTGGGAATTTGAGAACATAAAAAAGAACGTATTTGATCGATTCATTTGTTTTAAATAAATATCTGATGGTAACCGATTATATACCTTCTATTTTTTAACATAAACATCGATTGTGGATATTGTATGTATTTTAAGTGCCACATTTTCATAAATAAAGCTGTTAAATGGAGTTAATATGACACAGAAAATATGGCTCCATGTCACGTCTAATTTCCTTGCTAATTTGCGTATTACTTTAGCATGGTTTGGCCTCTTGAAACCAGCCAGTCCTGTAACTCACTGGGATCCACTCTGCTGTTGACAGTTATGACTCAGGATTATAACCTGTGTGTGTGTGCAGCCGTGTCACCAAACCATGTCTCTGTAATGTGATTAATCACACTCCATTATACCGCCCTCATTTGTCCCACAATGCACTGTTTTATAGGGAATTAACACAGGTTTTTATTGGCTCGTGCAATAAATCAACATCAGCACCTCGCTGCTCGCGCGAAATAATATTATTTGGCCGCCGTGAGAAAAAGCGTTTTTTTTGTCAGTTTGGCATCAGAGCAGGCGTCCTTAAATCTGTCGTTCTCGCTTTTAACTGAAGATATGTGTGTTTCGGTTGGCTGTAATGTGTTTTTGTGTGTGTGAATCCCCTGCTGGTCTGTTTCGTGCAGACACTTCAGACAGGAGAAAAGATAGTCAGCTCGGATAATGGAGCGTTTCTCTACAGCAAATGTATAAAAAGGGCTCCTGAAATGACAAATGATTGTGGCCTAAAACAGGCAGAGACAGAGAGAGAGAGAGAGAGAGAGCGACGGAGAGAGAGAGAGAGAAAAAAAAAATTGTATTCATTAGAAATTACATGTGGACGGTAAGCAGCGCTGTGTTGGCTTTCAGTGCGGCTGAGTGTCGTGATGTGAATTTGTGTTTGGTGCATAACATACAGAAACACAGATTTTCATTTATGCTCAAAGGCCGACTGCAGTCTGAAAGACCGAAATATTCCTGTAAGTATAAAAATGTTCTGTTTGAAACAGTTTGTTTTGTCTTGTGTATAATTTTCATGTGGAAAAAAAAAAGTGTAATGTTACATGTTATAATTTATATACTTCATCATGTACAAATGTATATAATGATTTTATAACTACATATTATCAGCACTACACTAAAACTGTGGAGAGACGAAAATACTCTCAGGATGTATTTTCTTTCAAATAATGACCGCCGTCAGCTTTTGTGTGCCTGTAATGTGTCTCTGTGATGTTGGTATCACATAGCAGCACTGTAATGTTTAAAAGGTGAAAGCTCCCTGCTGGATTTTTTGTCTTTTTCCTCAGATAGAGGTATCATATCAAAATGACAGCCGCTCCATTTAATGTCCTTTAATGTCATTTAAATCTCTAACTGTTGTGTGCAGACTGATAATCTTCCTCTTTGTGATCTGTGGACTAATGAGACCTCTCCTCTCTGCCTCTCCGTGCTGAAGTCTCCATCCTAATTTCTTAATGCTGAAACACAAAGAATTGTCTGCAATGTGGCCTCAGTGGAGATCCGCACTGACCATGATTTGATTGAATAAAGGAGGGGGTAAAAAAAAAAAAAAAGAGAGAGAGAGCGAAAAGGGGGGAGGTGGGGGAGTAGGAAAAATAGAGGCAGAGTGAGAAATAGCGGCGGTGCCAAGCATTTTTAAGGCAGTATTGATGAAAGGCTATCATTTTAGCCAATTAAAGGGATGTAGGGAGGGAGAGAGGCTTAATTTTACACTAACAGGTCACACCTTTGCGTACATGGAAGAAGAAAAAAATAATATACCAATCTTCTCTTTGCCGTGCACCTCCACAGCTATGTCACATCTGTGATTACCACGGTGAGGAAAATCTGAAATAATGTGTAATACCAGATGAGAGGAGGGAGACCTTTACAGAAGAATGTGGAGAACTGTGTCATCTGCTATCCTGCTAACATCGCCGCTCATCCTAAAGGTTAAAGCGCGGCCTTGGCTGCTGGGCATGAATACAGAAATTAATATCCATGTAGGAGGATTCTCAGTGTGGAGATAAAATACGTTCAGAATCATATTTCTTTTCTTTTCTTTTTTTTTTTCCTCCATCCACATAGTTTTCCTAAAGCAAAATATGTGAAACCTCATATAACTCACTTTATCTAAAGCTGGCTCTTAAAATAATAGTTTAAGGGGCCGTAAAGTATATAAATCACAAAACTGTTCAACTGAATTATACTTAAAATCGTACAGTACTGTGACAGCTATATTTAGTACCACCAAAGGGAGTAGTAGAGTATTACATTGTGTTTATTATGAGAATTTATCAATTCAGCAGAACTATGGGAGCTTAATGTTTTGATGGACCATTGCACATACATTATGTTGTCCAAATTCCATCATTTAGTATCTGACACAGCCTTTTACTGTAGCAGAAAGTCCAAAACGCCTTGAAACAACTGTAAATGTGGAAACAGTGTAGTTTGAATTACTTGAAGTTACTTCAATTTGTTCATATATAATGTGAGCTATTGTAACATATATATAACGTATTGTATCGGTTTGTGTACTAAAAAACGAATTATCGTAGATTTTTTAGATGTATAATAAGACTTCTTTGAAAATATATCAACCAATAGTGACTTAAGGATGTCAGCTATATATCACAGACACTACAGAATATGTTTAATGCCTTTAAGTCTTTATATCAGATCAAGTTTACTAGCTATCAGTCTACGGTTTATTCTAAAATACTTTT
>NW_007578084.1:130787-204942 GCF_000690725.1 Stegastes partitus | reverse complement strand
AATGATTTCTGATTTCCATCTGCTTGGTGATTTACTTATGTAAGAAGACATCTTGAGGCCCTAAACCAGACCTGTAAACACACACACACACACACACACACACGCTGTTCACACACACTCTCACAGACTACATGAGTGTGTGCTCATACACATTTAATGTATTACCCGCAGATCAAATACAGGCTTCCCACCTACTTCCCTCCCCAGAGAGAGTGAGTGTGTGTTATTAACCCCAGCACCACTGCTGCTTGTCTGCCGGCATTAACCCCATTATCCTCTCCTCTATCCCCCCCCCTCTCTTCTCCTCTTTTCTCCTCCCTCTTTCCAGTAGCTGTAATGAAGTTCAATAGGTGCATTTTTCCTCTCTCTCATGTGCTTATTCTTTTCTCGTTTACCCTCTCCCTCCATCTCTCTACAGTTGGCAATGGCAGAGGTTAGACAAGCACACTCTCTCTTCATCCCCTCCCCTCCCTCTCTCTCTCCCTCCCTTCCTCACCAGGTCCCAGAGGTGCTTTCTGCTTAACAAGGCTGGATATCTGTTTCCTAAAATCAATCGTCTGTCTTAAACGAACATCCCTGACCATCTGCTTCAGGGGGTTTACACACAAACGGTGCAAGCACACAGACATTTCACTGGCTTTGCCTTGCCGGAGTTCCAATCCCAATATTTGTTGAGTGTGTGATCCAGCAGGCTCCTCAAGGGCCCCTGAGAGCCAATGTCGGGGTCCTCCCGAGGCCCCTCAAGCTGCCTGGCCAGGGGCCTCGCACTTGGCCTCGCTCCCTCCCTCCTTTCTTCTCTCTCTCTCCCTCTGTCGCTTTTCTGTTTGATTAATCTCTAAATCTGTGTGACACATGGGCGAAGCTCTGAGACTCTGCCAGGGAACTGTGTGTGTGTGTGTCTGTGTGTGTGTCTGAAAAAAGTGAAATGCACAGCTAATCCCTTTAGCAAGCTGTTAGCTGTTGCATTGTATTTGGGTGGTAACAGTGGCACTAGAAGACTTGACAGTGATAATCTCACATCTCTATACGACACTCTCACCCATATTGACCTTGTGACCTTCCAGCTCAGTGATGCTCAAACTTCACAAGAATGTTTCCAACAATCCAAAACTTGGTTCCCTGCATCCTTTGACAGGTCTCCTTATGAAACTCACTTTCTTTTGGTAGCATTCTGGTATCCTGCAGCAGTTTATGCAGTGTTTTATTGAAGGTAGTTGGAAAGACAATCAAAACACCTCATCAGATATAGTGTGAAATATTTTCTTTTTGGCAGTAGAAAGTGAAAAGTGTAACAAAAAGCTGTAACATTTTCATGCAAAATTAAGTGCTGCCCACTTAATGTCATACCGCTTTATAGATTATCCCATTTATAATCATAAAATACCAAAGTCCCGAATCATTTCCTGTATAACCTATAGTGAAGCAGCCCGTATATTGTCATTGAATAATGTCATAATCCCGGTTTTTGTCAAATTCCCCAAAGTTGATTCCAGAATAGCTTTTGCCCATTTAAAGTCATGGTTGGCCAATCGTTAAGGCTCACGAGTGTCGGTCATGCGTGGCAGATTGTCACACCGCGTCAGCCGCGGAAGGCAGTGTGTTTGTTTGTTTGTCAGTAACCTGCTCACCTAAGATCTGCTTCACAGAGTTATTCACACACTGTCCAACATTAGTTCGGGCACATCAAAGACGTTATTTCCTAGTTACACTTTCTACAATGCAAGATAACTTGACTTTGTTTATTCACATATTTTCAGCATTGTATTTGGTTAGACTGACGTATTTTCTTAGTTAGGTGTGATCTCAAACTGTAAAGGCTAAAATATTCCATGAGAGACCCACAGGTGCAATCTCGTTTGTTAGAGGAAAGATACCTTTCCTCCCTTGTAAATATATTTGTTGATCGTAAGTAGAAAGTAGGCAGTTTTAATGTTTGACCTTTTTTCATGTTCATGCACTTTTTTTTTGTTTAATATTTAATAAAAGCTTAAAACAAGTCTTGCTTTCTTTCCTTAAATACTTTATCTCCCAAATACATGCTAAATTCGTCCGATATAGGCCATGTAGACCGTGCTGGTCCAGTACATAAGCTAGTATTCACACCCAAATTCACCACCAGCTTAAAGCCCACTTATTGGAATATATCCCGGATATAGTCATAATTCTATCCTGGACCAAGTTTATGACAATAAACAGGCAGCACTATAGACAGCAGTTGAGTTAATCTATGCCAGGGATTTTTTTTTTAAGCACAGTGGTGCCTCAGTTCCTTGTAGATTTAGCATTTGCTTTGCTAAACTCTCAGATTTGTCCATGGCAATGAAACAATAGTGGTAGATACTTCCAGACTCACTTCTAGACACTTCATCAATGTCAATAAGAAAACTACTGGACAGGATGTTTGATGGTTTCTTATGTACATTAGATGCAAACTGCCATAAAAGTACAAAAAGAAAAGAAAAAAAACGCATACTGAAGCCGGCTCCCTCCTTGGCTCATAACCATACTTTGATAATGGAGTCCCTTCACTCTCCATCGCTCTCCCCGTGGCTTGTGGCTTCTGTGCAGTCTCCAAAGGCATGCTAGCCTGTGGCCATCTGGGCCTGTCGTCACCCCTGTCTACACCTACAGAATTCCCCTGGTGGAGGCTGTCACTGGCCAGAATCAGTGGTTGCCATTACAAAATGGGTTTTATGGTCTAAAAACCTCCAACAACAATCAGCGACTCACCGCTGGGCCTGCTCTGAGAGCTGATGGAGCTGACGCTGGGGAGGCTAGAGTAAGGACCCTGACTGGAGATGAAATATCCTGGTGATTGTTTGTACACGTCAAAGTTTGATTTGCTTTCTTTATGGTTTATTTGTCAAAGTGAGATGATTCCTCTTTCCTTTTTTATTTTCATGTATGTGTGTAAATGTATTTATTTGTGTATATTTTCATTTTTACAATGACATTATAACCTAACTTCTACTTCTGAAAGAAATAGTGGCTCTAATCCTCTTTCACACACTAACTGAATTTGCTCACATTATAGACTTCTATGTGCTATATAGTGGGTGTCAGATGGTAAGAAAAATGTTTTAGTTGCTTCTTTTTTCTATTTTTTGATCTGAGGCAAGTTTCCCTGTCTAAATCTGAAATTGTATATTGCAAAATAATATACAACAGTATGCAATGGTAGATGAGCTGGATCATATAGTGGACTTTGCAGTGTCCACTGAATGTCATGATGTGAACATTCTCTAAAAGATGTAGTTTAAAAATCACAAAACAAGAGCAGAGGGAGAAAAACAGCAGGATCCCAAACTGTCAGCAAAAAAAAAAAAAAGAGATAAATCAGAGATCATTACTTAGATATTTACTATTAAAGCTGAGCTAGTCCAGTTTGGTGACTCAAGTAATGTAGGTAGGACTTATTGATGAAAGATCTTGTTTAATGTGTTACTTATTATGATTGGATTAGTTTTCCAGCTTATTGTGTCAGCACGGAAAACACGGGTCCTCAGAGATTCCATCCTATTGGACTCATAATAAAATCTATTATTATTCATAAATCCATAAAAATTAATCAGCCAGAAACCCTGTATCGTCACCTGTTGACAAAAGGAAGGAGAATGTTTCTTAGGAGCAATTTGGGTTTGATTCATCCAATAAAAGAGAGAAAAAAGTGTAAATCATACTCTGAGGGAATTAAATGATCAGCTCTTCCATATTTATGACACAACAATTGTCAAATTCCAAGATACTAAATATGGACTCTTGCCAGATTCAAACCTATACAATTGGCTTCGCCCTTAAAACCCCCATATCTGTTCAACCCCAGATTCCTCCCCCTCCTCCCTGAAGTCTCTATTGTATTCCTGTATTCCCTCACCCCCAACCCCCCTTCAGTAATTACACCCAAAGTCAAAAGACGGTGCTGTCAATCAAACACTCAACTGTCACTTTCTCCGCTTTGTCTCTCACATCTCTGTCTGTCTGTCTCCGTCTCTGCTGATTTCAGGCTGGGCTGTCAGAGCGGTGCAGTCCTGCTCTGCATGTATTCAGCTGTGTTTTGTGTTTGAGTGTGTCTGCATTGTGTGTGCATGCTGACTGGCAATCAGTCTTTTTTAGTTGGTTTTAGTGCGACTTTGTACACATGAGAATCCCCTTCACTTTCAGACAGGCAGCCATGCCATCAGCTGCAAGTCAGTGTCAAAACAGTCAGATACAAATACCTGGACCAATGTAGAGGTGATACAACCTTCTACACTGACAAAGCCGCTCTAAGACTCCTTTTGTCATTGTGGTTTGGCATGGTTGTGGATAAATTAACTTAGAAAGAGAACATTTCAAACCAATTCTACAACGAAGATTTGGCAGCTCTGTCATTCACTCAGACGTCAACATGCAGCCCTATTTTAGATGTATAATAAGACTTCTTTAAAGGTATATCAACCAAAAGACGTTTAGGCAGTACATAGTGGCTCAAGGATATCAGCTATATGTCACAGACACTACAGAATATGTTTATTGCCTTTAAGTCTTTATATCAGATCAAGTTTACTAGCTATCAGTCTACGGTTTATTCTAAAATACTTTTCAGCTCGTCAGTCATTCTTTGTTCTCTGTCTGTCTGTCTGTCTGTCTGTCTGTCTGTCTGTCTGTCTGTCTTCATCATCAGGCCTCAGATAATAAGCTCTCACACTTGTCCGTGTGTCTCATTGAACTTGCCTTCTTTCCATCGTGGCATTTCTCAAATGTTTCTGCTTCATCCATGGGTCGATCCCTCCATCCTTCGAGGCCCTTCATGTCTGACTCTTCACGTTGTTCTCATACTTTGCCGATTATGTGTCTGAGACACAAGCGCTGTCCCAAGGTTGACTTTTGTATTTGTATTTGTGCTCAGAAATGTGGACTTTTACCTGTTTGAAATCTCAAGTAGTCTCCCTTTTATGTTTTATTTTCAAATGTAAAATTCCAGATATTTTCATTAGTTAAATGGCAAGGTTGGAATATTCTACATTTCTTTTATCTAAAACAATTCAATGAAAAGAAGGAATTGATCCTATAACAAGTACTGTCTTTGACATATATAGTTTATTCTTCTGTTCCATAATGAAAGAACAGTAACAGTGTGACATGTTCTTTCATTATGATGAATATAAGCACATACAAACACTGTCCCACTGTTGAAAACACTCAACTTTTAGAACAAGTGTGCATTAATCCACAGGAGGATAATTGTTCCCAACTAACTCAGTGTTTACCCCACTTTATGCTAAAATGTATTAATTGTCCTTCTCTAAAAATGAAAGTCTATCTTTGTGACTGGTTTTCTAAGATTTGTGTAGCAACCAATGAGCTGTCAAGCACAAGATATGGGAAACGGTGTAGAGCAGTGGACGGATGTCTTGTTACTTTGGGTCTTTTTATAGGATTTGTCAGCAGTAAGAAAAATACAGACCGAAGCTACCGTCATCCTTTATAAGAAGTGACACAGTTTATTATTTCTAGTGGCAACAGGGAGTCATTTTATAATGATGTTATGTCAACGTTAGATAATTGGATTAGCCTGGACTACATTTAGGTGAAGTGTATTAAATGATTTCTGATTTCCATCTGCTTGGTGATTTACTTATGTAAGAAGACATCTTGAGGCCCTAAACCAGACCTGTAAACACACACACACACACACCCACACTCACATACACACACAGAGAGACACTGTCTAGCTATATAACAGTATCTAAGTGAATAACGAGAAAGCCATAACTGCAATTTCAGTGGTTATCAGGATACACAAACTGCATGCGTAGAATAGCCAATTTATTCTGATTAAATCTGCTTGGGAAGTTTAGTAACTTTTCTCCAAAATAAAGTCAAAGTGTAAAGTGATTTTGCCCACAGGTTATATGTCTACTATGCATGTGCACAGTAACATCATGGTTAAGTCAGTACAAAACACAGTTGGCTGAATGTTTCAGGTTTTGGTAATTAGAAAGCAGATGATTGGCTTTTTGGGGGGAAGGGCCGGACAAGTGCCATTTCCTGCATTACAGAATTCTTCCATAGATTTCTATTCAGGATTTTTTTTTTTACATTTTCTCATGTTTGTATCTGTACTTAAACCTTTAAAATATGCCTTTCATCATAGCAGTTGCTAATCATCACCTAACACTGACTGTTTTTTTTCTTTTTCCCACATGTCGTCATTAGTTGGTTTACGACTAATACGTTCAAGCAAATATAAAACTTGTAACATGTACCCTTGTTATGTCAGGATGCTTCAGTATATCAAACACACACACACACACACACACACACACACACACACACTTGCAGTGAGCGAACGCAGGGCTAATAGGGTTAATTGTCATGTAAAACCATCACTGCAGTCAACTTCACGGCCAATCACTCAAAATCTCTCTCTCTCACTCACACACACACACATATTTACACACCCTCCCATGGGACCTCGCCTTGCCCAGATGGCTTTTTTCCCAGTGGCTGTGTGCTCTAATGTGTGTGTTTGTCAGTGAGAAGTGTGTGTGTGTGTGTGTGTGTGTGTGGGTGTGTGTGTGTGTGTGAGACCCTGGCAGGCCACAAGGGGCTTTGCAGTGAACACGGCGCATCTTCTCCGTCTAATTAATTTACTGTTATATAGCACCTGTTTCAGGCTAGATAGAGCTGGGGGCAGACACACACACACCGTACACACACACAAGCTGATGAAATGGAGAGGTAGTGGGGGAGGCAGGGATGGAGAGAGTGCAGAAAATAAAAGCTCCAGAGGTAGGGAGGGCATGAAGGAAGGGTGAGAGAAAGGAGTGAGGAGAGGATGGAGGCAGAATGAGCAGTGGTGGTGGGGGGGAGAAGGGATGGAGGGAGACAGTAATAAATGGGTTTTGAACTGATTATATTAAGCCGATCCTTTGATCATGTTTAAGGCCTTAAAATGGAAATATGTTTTCTCTGATTGGAGGAGGAGGGGAACTGGTGGCAGAGGAGGGGGCAGCTCATTACATTTCAGTGCTGGGAAGAGAAAAAAAAACACACACACAAGTTAAAGACAACCGTATTCTCATGTATCATATGAATGTAGGTATCACACACTCCAACCTTTCATCTTCATGACACAGCTTATTTGTAGTTTGTAATTTGCACATGTTATGCCTTTGTTTCCTATTTTATCTTGAGCATATCTTTTCAGAATCAGAATCAGAATCTCTTTATTGTCATTGTACAAGAAAGCACAACCAAATTCGAGTTAGCAGTTTTCCTTAACTTGTGTCCCTTTTGCAAACATACCTTGCAATCACTTCTGACCTTCCACTGACTACCTTGAAGACCCTGAAAACTTATTTTTTTTATGCATTATCATTCTATCGTTAACAAGGTTATTTAATCAACCTAAAGCTGTTTCATTCTATCAGAATGACAGCAGTGTGTTTAGAAGTTATACAAGCTACACATGGCTCACATTATGAGTGTTTAACAAATGTAAGACATTTTTAAAAACTACATTTCTTTATCCACACCAGTCTGCCTGACATTGTGTAGGTATTGTGTAGGTGTGCCATTAATCACAGCTCTGACCCATTGGAGCACCTCCTTGGGACCTCTGGGGATTTCCTGTGGCATTCGGGATGTTGGCAGTGGGTCATGTAGGTTGCAACTCCTGAGAAGTTTTTGCAGTGTTGTGGAGCTGCTGCTGGGGTTGCTGTTGTCATGGGGTGTGGGGGGTTTTGATCAGCAACAATGCTTAGGTGGATTGTACGTGTCAAATTCAAGAATCATCTGGCTGCACCTCATTATCATTCTGCTTCAGGGAAGAAAAGCTCTAGATTTTTTGTATTTCTTTAAACCAGTCGGTGGTGCTCAGCCCAGGATGCAGTGATGGTGTCGCCGCAAATAGCATCGGGTGGAGCATTTGCAAGAATTTGGCTAATTCAATATAGGAGCAAAGCACAGCTGAGTTATTGCACAATGTAAAACTTGATATATCTGCATGTAGGTTTGCTCTTGTTATTGTGTCCTGTAGCAAAATTTTGAAAACAGTAAAATGCAGACAGTGAAAGGAGAGGAAATGGCATCCTCCATCCGGTCAGTCAGACTAGACCTGAGGTTTCCCAGCAGAACCTGGTGTTATATTGATGTAAACATTGTTCCCTGCACACGACGACTTACATATTTTAAAACTGAAGCTGCAAGTTTCATTTAAAACATTCTGCTGTTCAGCTTTAAGGTGGAACCATTAAGGGTCACTGAAATCCCATTCACTTTTCATTAGTCCAAAACAGCTGCCTCACAAAATATCTGGTTCTCTTACAAAAAGTCAGATGTACAGGCTTGCAGATATGACATTTTCAGCAGATTTCGGCAAGAATCAAACACTGAGCTTTCACACATCATGTGATCTGCTAATGGCAGGCAGGAGTCAGAGATTAATCAGTTAACAAAGCTAAAACACAATGGCACCAAGCTTGGTTAGCAATTGCAAAGACACTTTGAGTTTTCGGCTGTTCTAATTCGTACTTTTGGCTGGTTTCTGAACTGTCAGCCATGTCGAAAAGACTGATGAAACATAATTTTCAATATCTTTTCCAAGCTGTTACAATGAAATAACAACGATACTTATAAAGCATATTCATACAAAGAAATAGCAGTACCAGATAAAAACAAGGAATCACGCTAACTGATTGTGGTAATGCCTGTTTTGGCTGCCCTGTGGTGAACCACTGTGGTGAAATTACTGCTAGATGTGTAAATAGCAGGCTGGGGTAGGATAACTGAGTAGTTTAAAACAATAAAGTAAAGTGCTACCTTTACCTGTACATCTTATTCTGCTGTAAGCATACAATTCATATTCAGTAAAGAAAAAAAATCCTCAGTAATTGATGCTGACTTACAGCACTGCCCACTCAGTCAAACACAATCACAAACCAGATAAATGCGAGTCTGTAGCAGCCAAAACTCTAAATGATGACAAAGAGAGGCAGGCAGGCAAGCAGAGAGACATAAGAGGATATGAATTGTGTTCAATGCGCATATATCACTATGTGACCATCTCATCTCTGTGACTATCCCAGCTGACTGAGGATGAAGGCAGGGGACACCTGGACAGGTCGCCAGTCTATCACAGGGCCACACTTAGACACAGACCACCAGTCACACTCACATTCACACCTACGGACAATTTTGAATCACCAATTAACCTCAACATGTTTTTAGACTGTGTGGGAGGAAGCTGGAGAACCCAGAGAGAACCCACGCTGCACGGGGAGAACACGCAAACTCAACACAGAAAGATCCCGAGTGTCCATACCGGGACACGAACCGGCGACCTTCTTGCTGCTTCCAACTGCGCCACCTTGCAGCCCAGCGACGAAGTTGCTTAATAAATTAGTTCCCATGTAGATTACTGTAGTGTGTAGACATCAATTTACCCATATTACACAAATTTGGTGAAAAAGTTTTGCAGTGCTGTTTGGGGTTCAGACACAGCTGACAACAGTTGTAAAATGTTGTGTTGTTTTGCCACAATCCTACATGTGCTGCACCGTAAAAAGGTTCTTCTGCTGTTAATATTATGCTATGAGGAGAAAAATAATATTTACAATCCCTCTATCTGTCCTTTGATTAGTGGTCAATACAACGAGAATTTTTGTTGGTAAATGTATGCTTTTCATACAGATTGTCTTTGCAGGCGTTCTTTTAATTGATTTGTATTAAATTAAACTACAAGTTCTTTGCAGCAACTATTACAATTAATCTGAGGTGTCAGTCTTAGGCTGTGCTGTTAAATCTAAATCCAGTTAAAAGTTAGCCTCTTCTGAGCTCCGCAAACTTATTTCTTTCTCTTTCATCTACACAGAGGCCTTCTCCCCTTCTCTTATGGCTTTCAAAAGTAATTTTTCAAAGATGTAAAATATGCGAGGTTGCATTTTGGACAAATACATGAAATGATATTCAAAAACTAAACAATCCATTTAATTTGAGCAGCCAAACCAGTAGTCAGAAATGACTGCCTCGGATCTGAGTACTCGACTTACTCTGAGTATCATTTGGGTTGTATACACAGAAGTTGTCTTGTGTTTGTCAAAAACATGACAAATATGGTTTGTTTAACTCTGTGGCTACTTAAGGGGGAATTTAACTGAAGTATGGGAGAAGAATATTTGGTTAAATAGCATTATCCCCGTACCTGTTACTGTACTGCCTCTCCTCTCAGCCATTATTTCTTACATCAGGCCCCCGCAATCTGTCAGTCAGTCAAGCGATCACCGAATAGCACATCATCGCAGAGATGAATGCACTTTAATTAAGCACAGTGCGAGTTCTTTCTGTCTGTGGGAACAAGTAAAATAAAGCATCCATGATACAAGAACAACTCGTCTCCCAGTACTGTGATACACTGCCACCTCATCCCTCTTCCTCTTTCTCTTTCTGAGTTCATTAGTTTCCAGACCGGTGCTCCTCCTGGATTACCATAACCTGTCAGCCGTGAAACACCACAAAACAATTTTCTGCTTGTTAAAAAAAAAAAGAGAGAGAGAGAAAGAGAGAAAAGAAGAATAATAAAAAAAAAGCAGCCCACCTCGCTCTGCTGCCTTCCACAGCCAGTGAGAGGAGAGAGGGCGGGGAGGTTACGCTACCTGTATGTTTTTCTAATGAACACCACACTGAACTAATAAAAACATGTCAGGCAGGAAGAGATGCTTGGAGTAAAGGGGTGGATGGAAATACCTCAAAGTGGAATTAATTCAGACACGTAGCTGTGTTTTAAACAGGTAATAACTGGTTAAATATAAGTTACATGATTTCCAACTGTGAGGAATGGGCTGTCGAATTAAATGAATCAGTTCCCAGCTGCTTGAACTGAGAGCGGTTATACATCTTGCATTTTTGTTATTTTATGTAAATGTTAATTTACATAACTGCGTCAGCAAAGGCAGTTATGCTGTAAGTTTGCTTATTAGTTTTTAAGCACACATTTTGCGTTAAGTCATTTTAACAACTAAAAGTGACAATTTAAAATTCAGTTTTTCTACAGTATTTGTACTTTTCAAGTGTTTAAGTTTTGAAAAAGGTTACAGGAATGGAAAATAAAATATGGTAGGATTAGGTACCTAAATCACTCAGTTAGTTTTACTAAACAGACATTACTCGCAGTAATTAGACACAAACTTCAGGCTTCTGCATGAGTTTACTGCAAGGTGGATTGACATCATCCTTAATTTCCACCATACTACGTGAAGGTTACATGACACTCAACTGGCACTGAACACTGGCTTTACATGAAATTTGTATTTTGGGAACTGATCCATCCATCCATCCATCCATCCATCCATCCATCCATCCATCCATCCATCCATCCATCCAT
The DNA here is from genome assembly GCF_000690725.1 of Stegastes partitus. NCBI lineage: Eukaryota > Metazoa > Chordata > Actinopteri > Pomacentridae > Stegastes > Stegastes partitus. Next base: position 193,577 of record NW_007578084.1, on the reverse strand, counting down.
CCATCCATCCATCCATCCATCCATCCAGTCGCAGTGAGAACAGCGTAAGCAAGGTAGTCGAGATGTCCTTCTCCCCATCAGCAGGTAGTTGGATGTGCCCAAGAAGCATCTGGATTCTTTAATGTGATAAATTGGAGGTTCTACTCTGAGTTCAGTAAGTTCAGCCACCCTTTGTTTTTGGTCACAACCCAAAAGTCCTGACTGTAGGTAATGGTTGGGTAAAGGAACTGTCCAATAAAAAGCATAAATCTAGGAATACTGTCCTGGGAAGCTAGTGTACATGTTTGCTCTAACCATATTGAATAACAATGCAAATACTGTGAAATGTAAAGCTAAATATTGAATAACTGGTAATCTAATCACATTCCAGTTATTGGATTGAACCAGATCTTGAAACAATTTTTTTTTTAACAACAAAATAAATAAATAAATAAATAAATAAAAGAATTATGAAATTGGACTACAACAGGTACTATAGGTAGAAAGAAGTGGCTGCATGAGGGCCAAAGTAGTGCTTTTTTAAAATTATTTTTTATTTTTTACATAGTTTGATTTTATTGGCAAAGGTTAAACGAAATAACACCAACAATCAGACCTGATGATCAGCCACGGCACTCATCGGTCGATCCCTAGTAAAAAGTTTGGTAGGATTTCCAAATTTGTATCATTCTAATTCAGATTCAACTTTTTGAATTTAGAATTTCACTGTTATCGTATCTGAAAGGAAACTATTCTTGCAGATGGAGGAAACAGAACCAACATAAAATCCTGAAATAACATGTACATGTACTACATCTGCTCATCACTGTTAAACTCCGCTACCGTGGCTAGAGATGAGTATCTGCCAACTCAGCGGAGCCTCCACTTATACCAGTTTTCCTTCCTCTCTGAATGAGTTTTATACTTCAGTTTTATCCAAAACCATCACTTTCCCTGTCTCCTAACCATGTCTTGTCTGCTGCCCCATGATGCTTTGCACTGTTGACGTTGGATTTCCTGACAACAGGTGACAAGTGACTTGCTTCATTTAAGGTGGACTCTTGTCTCTCTGTTTCAACACATTCAGTTTACCGTGTCGTCCGCTCTCTGTATTTGTTCTGATAAATCTGCTCTCCCTATAAATTAAAAATCAGACTCCACTGTTTGATGGTTGGGACTGTTGAAGGTGTGTTCCTGTGAATATTGACCCATTAGTGATGGTTGGGTGGCTTTTTTATTTTGACACATGCAAGGCACTTTCATCACTGGATATGTTTACTCTCACACAGAGAAACATCATCAGGACCACATGGAGGTACTATTCAGTTACTTTGAACCTCTGAAATAAAGTGGAGTGTTCAGTAAAATCTAACAGATCCTTATAGTTATTTCATGAGCTATTATTCATACATTATACAGAAGAGAACTTTCTAAGTCATGACCTTTTGTAATTAAGAAGACATTAGCTGAGTGTGTTTGGCTGGTTTGAGAGCTTTATTTTCGTGTATTAAAGAAAGGTCTGTTGCCTCACTTAAAGGGGTATAGACTGGTTTACCGAGTAATAATCTCAGCTCTGTATTTGTGCTTGTATATATGCTCTGAAATGTGCTTTAGATCCTCTAGAGGTTGTGTCTGCCTGTTTATTTTGTCTGATCCCTCTCTATGTAGTCAGGCTTCAGGAGATCAGTGATATTCACAAAGATATAAAAATAAATTAATGTCCTTCTACCTGCACAGAAAATATTCAAGTCACAAAATAACTATATATATATATATATGGATAGAAGTATATGGACATCGAAAGTTCCACCCTTCAAGTTGACAAAACTGGTTTCTTAGGTTTGTTACGTATAGAACCACTGAAATCAAAATCTGTGGTTTTAATGCTGTCATCAGAACACAGCAGCTTCCAAGTGGAAATGCTCAGGCTGCTTGTTTTGCTCGTGATGTGTCTTTCAGCAAATAAAAAACACTATGTGGATATATGGTTGACAAGGTAAAAGACTTTATTTTCACTAAAAGGGTTTTTAAAAAAATGTAAATAGTACATGAACATAGTTTCTCAGTTTCTTCCTGTTTTGTTTTGTTCTGTTGATTCTGTTGTTGAGAATTTGTCCAGATTTTGTTCAGACTTTCCTCCACAGAATTAGCACTCTTTAATGTTAACGTTACTCAGTCAGCTGGACCGTGGTATGTAGAAGACATAAATAGTCAGCCATTGGTTTGTGGACCACTATTGTGAACTAGATTTTCACTGGAGGGGGTCTTTAAGTCGGATTTTAATACAGAGATTTTTACATTTGCAGGAAGTGAAAGCAGTGCTCTGTTTAATTAAAAATAAAGTGCAATAAAAATATTTTGTCCCTAAAATGAATTAACAATTGCGATAAACAATCGTGAGCTTAATATTGATTGAAATAATTGTGATAATCATTTTGTCCATCATCGAGCAGCCCTACTTGTTGGTATAAGTAGCAAATCCGTTTTTTGGTTTTTTTTTTTTTTTTACAAAAATGCATGCACACTCGTACACACACAGAGCTCTAACAAGCAGCTGTTTTCCATTCTAATATTTATTTTCTCACTTTCTCCTTCCTCTCATTTCCACATCAATGTGTGTGTGTGTGCATATCTGTGTGTGTGCAGGTGATTACAGTCTGAAGGCTCCCCTACTTACCTTGGTGGGAACAATAGAGAGCTGTGAATAGGAGCTGCTCACGTGGTTTACTATAATGGCCTTGCAGGGCCAGACGCTTGCTGTATGTGAGTGTGTGTGTGTGTGTGTGTGTGTGTGTGGGAGAGAGAGAGAGAGATTGTGTGTGTGTGTGTGTGCATTTGAGACATATATAGAGACAATGCATGTGCCTGTTGGCTGTATAATTACAGGCGTAATCTTACTATGCAGATGGTTTCATTCACTGGAGTGGGGGAGAGATGTAATGACATAAAGAGTATAGGTTGCAATATATTACGAAGAATATAGGCTTACTGTGGTTTGCGCTGTTGTAATGGTGCCCCATGACACATGGCATGGACTGAAAAAGGTGAAATTACAGTGTATCATGGAAGTGTGGAAATGAAGAATAATGCCTGTGCAGTTCAGAGGGTGCATGTGACACTGTACCAACAGGGTGAAAAGGAAAATTCTGCTGAATCTCTGGCATTCAGCGATTCTGTTTTTCCCCATACCGCCAAACTGCTACTGAAACAAAGCCATGCAAAGCTTCCTCACTGTGTGTCTTACTGTTGTCATGTTATTGAACATTCTACAGGAGAAATGCTTCTGTGTTTTCTTGTCTTACATGATGATAAAAATGATCATACATCAGGTGCCTCAGCACACATATTTTTTTGTCATCCACAGTTTGTTTGCTTTGTCTTATGTTGGAAAGAAGCCAGGTAATTCTCTGTGATGCTACAGATTTCATGGCCAAATGTATGTATGTATGTATGTAACAATCTGCAAGCATAAATTAGGTACAATTGCTCACCCCAGTAAATATGTGGGTTGGCCGTTATGTTGGGAGACAAATGCACTAGATTGCATTTTTATACACATATACACTCTGCTCCTTACAATAAGTATGTGTAAAAGAGACGAAACAACAAATAGATATACCAGAAAAAGGAAGAAATCACCTCCCAACAGTAGTCCTTATGAAGAAAAGTGAGCATTTTCTTTGCAGAATTCCCTGTAGAACTGAAACAAATAGTAGGTTAGTCTTTATGTAGAAAATGACTCGTCAGTTCTTTTCATAATAGACATTGTGTAAAGCTAAAGCCCCCCATGTTATATTGGTGATCTCCATCAACTGAACAGAAAACCATCCCCTTATTACTGATATAAATGTGCAACATTACGTAACGTAGTCATGGTAATTGTAATTTGCATGTTTCACCATTTTCCTAAAATTCATATAACAAATAATTCAATGATTAATTCAGAAAATAATATGTGGTAATATATGTTGTAGAGGTAGCAAGCACACCAGCATACTGGACGATGCTACTCCAATGATAATTTGTTTTAAAAGTGAACTGTCTTTATTTATGGGTTCTCTTTGCCGACACTATATTTGCTCTCCAGTAATAAACTCTCTTCTCCTGTGGGTTAAGATCAGTGTCTAGCCCACAGTGTTAGATAGAGATAAACCCAACTCTCCTAATGGACTTTCTACTGTAGATCTCTGTGGCTCTCTCTCCTCCTTGCTGTATATCTGTTCCCTGTTTCGGTCATTGTCTAGAAAAGATTACAGAGGGGGAGATACTTTGAGAGAGAGAGATGCAGGAGGGGGGAGACAACTGGAATCCTCCAGCCAAGTATTTAGCAGCCAGTTAATGTACTGAGGGATAATACGACGTGTCCACAGGCAGCGTCTTTATGTCCGATGTGTTTTTACCAGCTTCTCAGCAGCTTGGCAATGTTTACACACTCTAATAACAAGTGGCGTCTTTCAGGGACCCTTCGATTCATTCACCATTCAACCGCCAGTCCAGCTTTAGCCTAATCCCCTCCCCCCCTCGGCATACCACTCCCGTACAAAACACAAGATTTCAATTTTTTCACTGTAATTGCCTGGTTTTTAATTCCACGCACCCCATCAAGCCAAGATTGGAGCTCTAGCCAGATTTCAGGGAGGGGAGGTCATCCGGGGACTGTTGGGAAGTGAAGATTTTGGGGTGGGAGCGCCGCAGATTTGGGCGGCTTGGAAGTAGAACTGGGCGAAAGGGAAGTAGTTTGAAAGTGGTCTGCGTGGCTACGATAAAAAGTAAGAAATTAAAACGTCTTAGTTTTTGAACAGCTGTGGCTGAAGCTCGGGGCGTCGTCCGTTGTGGCAGCTCAGAGTTGCACGAGTAATCTGCTCTGCGCTGTGAGAGAGGCCTGCTGGGGTGTGGATGGAGGGATAAATGGAGGGGAAAGTGGAAGAAGATGAAAAAACAAGGAGTTTGTGGGTGATATTAAATGCAGACTTTCATCTTTGGTATAAGGCTGCTGTGTGGTCACTGAGCAGCTAACACACACACTGTTTTTTTGCACTGCTTAGCTGTGCTTCTCTTGCTAGGCCGTGTTGCAGAGTTCCAGTTGGATGGACAATCAGTATGTTTAAAGGCCTTGTTTCTATCCCTGTAATTATATCATGGTTTAACGTAACCTGGTTACTCTTCTCCCTTTGTGCATGATGCTAAGACTATCAATGATTGCTGTCTGTTCACTGTCTTGGTCATTTTTGTGCAGAGTAATTTATGTGTCACTACTACATGCTAACACTGTGGTTCGTTTGTCGGTCTTATTACAAAAAATAGAAGATGAGAGTGGCAGGCAACACAGAGCTCATCCTCCTTCTCATCATCACATCTTTTATTATCCATATTTTTCACGAGATGCTTTCTGTCTAATTCATTTACTGTAGTTGGGTTCACCAAATCCCCACTCAAGACCTTTTTAAGTATCTGATATGTGGATGTATTTCAAAATGAATTTCCAATTGGGCATTTCAGCATTGTGAAAAGTCATTAATGGGCATCTTTGTTTCACTGCTCTTGCTCAAAATTTCCAGCCAAACAATTGCAGCAGGCATTTCAGCTGTGTATGAGCAAATCTGAATACAAAAGGAACTTTTCGCAAAATGTAAGTCATGAGATGGGTGGGTAGGAGAGGAACAAACTTTTAAAAAAAAGTTTGAAATAGACTCCCCACACACTGCAGGAATACATTGATCTTCATTAGGCAAATGGTTTCTTACAAAAAGAAGCCATCCTAAAGAGTAGCTGTGGCTCTGCAACCAATCACATTCTGGAAGGTGTGAAACCCAGAACATCATTCTGATGAATGACAATCATAATAGCACTAATGAAGTTAAAAAACACTCTACACTATAGTAGGGGTCAACTGATGGGTTTTTTTCATGGCCTATTTTGATCATAAGTAATCAAGGAGACCGATCAGCTGCACTTGAAACATACATTTGTAGTAAAAATGTAAATGTTTGTGTCCAATTTCAGAATAAGACAAAACATCACTGACATGCTTTTTTTGGTTTCTGTTTTACGTATGTTTTATTAAAAGAGAAAACTTTTCAACATTTGTCCTTCAGTGCTAAATATAGACTTTAATACTCAGTAGATCCATTATATATAGTAACAGTCATAAATGTACCCTGAACTGTTTACATTGAATGGCCAAAATACCAACATCTGAATACATAAAACCCCCAAAGATGCACTGCGTTCCAATCAATATATATATACTTCTTGTCATTCTTTCAATTTAGACAGCATGTAGGAGTCTGTTCAAAACTTTTTGACAAGATTCTTTAATGTGCTTTTGGTGTGGACCTGTTCTTCATGGGTTTGGCTTCTTGCTTCTAGTTAGTGTTAGCTACAACATGCAGCGTCATCTTAAATGTCAGGTTGCCTCCAAGGGGTTCATGGAGGCCCTTTCTAGTTGCTCTTGGGTACAAAGAGCGATACGTTTTGGTTGTCTGAGTTTGGCAAGGAAGAACTTGACTGGGCTAAATTGTGTGACTTACCTTTGTGAACATTTTCTTCATTCAGCCACCTGCTCTTCCAGCTGCAATGATCTGATTGTAGCTCCTCTAAGCTGAATCTGACTTTATTTAGCTGATTTAAACACAGTTGATATAAAGCAGATGCACAGTGCTTCTCTCTCTCCCTCTCTCTCATATACTGTACTAACAGCGCTATCATCTTCAAGTGGACAGGAAAAAAGCTTTGATTTTCTTTTTAATTTGGCTTCTGCGTGAAGCTGGGATGGTTTCCAAAACTCACTTTGAGTCTCTCTCTCTGTCTCTCACACCATCTCTCCTCTTGTCTCTTCCACACCTGTTGGCGCCCCACAGATATGCGCTCGCTGCGCTGTATATTTGTTCAAACAACAACACCATCTCCATCATCAAACCCAGGATGAGCTAAAACAATCAGGCAGCATTTAAACTGAGTGCAGGCCAGCTGCACTGCCCATTACCTCCATTCACACTCAAACGCACTCACACACACTCGCACACTCTTTTGTAGCCCACAGACACACAACGGCAGTGAATATGAATATACTGAATATATCCACAAGAGAGTAGTTATTCTTCACTTCCCATCACTCATTAAGGTTTGTGCCGTTCCTCATTTATCTTCCTCTGCTCATCATTAAGCCGCTTTGATCACACCTTAACGAACGACGCAGTGGCCTCAAACAAAAGACGGATATTGTGACAGTCAAAGTATTTGTCTTTCGTCTCTGGAGTCTTTGATTTATTGCTAATGAGGAAGAGAGACGCGCTGATTGTCTAGGAGGAGGATGGCCTTACCTGCCACGCGCCATCACTCGCTTTTTCAGCATGTTGTGAGGGAACACTGCGGCTCGCATTACAAAAATTTCCTCATAAGGAGGAATTTAGCAACGCGTTGAGAGCCACAGGTGAGAAATGAGGGAGCTGCACACAGGCAGGGCAGAGGCAACCGTAGCAGGAACTTGTAAGATGAGAATGAATTATGGAAAAACTGTTTCTCTCAAAAGTTAGCCAAGTAGTTGAAGTGTGTGCTGATCAAAATCAACTCTCCTATATCTTAAAAACACTTCATAATATAGAGAAATATCCCCCCACACCATTTTATTTCCATTCCATGTTCAAAAGATGGCACAATGCAGAAATATCTGACGAGTAAATGTTTTGTTAGAGAAGCTTTGTGAGCACAGCTTCAAGATCTTGCCATGTGCAGATGTCACAGTTTAGTTATTACTTGTCACTGCTAGATTGTTGTGCCATGCAACTGTGTGGAGTAACACAAAGCATTTTTAGATTTAGCAGCTTTGTTTTTTTGTCACACAAGGAATACAAATCGGGGGCACAAAGGCAGTTAAAAAAGGCTAACGTCCTTGACCTCTGACTGCTTTCATTGTCGATTATTCTGCTGATTGTTTTGTTGATGATTACATTATTTGTTTTGTCTATAACGTGTCTGAAAATGGTGAAAACTGTCAATCAGTGTTTCCCAAAGCCCAAGAGGACATCTTTAAATGTCTTGTTTTGTCCACAACCCAAAGACGTTCAGTTTAATGTCATAGACGAGTAAAGAAACCGTAATAATATTCGACAACTATCTGATTAATCAGTCCGTTGTTGCAGTTATTACTTAAAAATAACGTGCATTAGAAGAACTACACATTTTAATTGTACTATTGTTGTATGATTATTGATGAATTATTCTTTTTTACAATTATTTTTGTTCTACAAGTATTGCAATGCACAATATAAACATGTATATTTTATATTGTAGTCATTATTATAAATGCCGCTGCTGATAATTATTATATCATAATGTGCATTCTTCTACCAGAAATACATGAAGCTTGGTGATTTTCCCACCAGTCTACCCAGAATATAATTTAATGTAATGCTGCAGAAGGACAGGCTCAGGTTTGTGAGCTGAAGGCAGTTTGGTGTTACCGATCTGTGGCAGTGGCGAGGCTTCTAAACTGGCTACTGATGTATTTAAAGGGAGAAAAAAAAAAATCTGCCCATGTGTGTTATAGAGGTGTGGATATGTGGTCTGCGTGACACAGTGTACTTCGTCAATTACCAGCAGGTTCTAACCTGTGCCACTGAGATGACCTACGGGCCTGAGAGGTTAATAAACTATCTCAGCTCTGTGTAATTGACAAGCACACACACAGTCTCAGAAATAGGCTGGCTCTGATGGGTGTTTTTTTCTCTCTCCAGCCCCTCCTCTTTCTTCACTCTTTTCTCTTTTTTTGTCCTTGGATTCCTGCATCTTTTCCCTCCATCTCCCCCCCCCCCACCTCCCATTTCATACTGGAGGAGGTGGAGAGCTCTGTGTGTCAGTGTGTGTGTCCGTTGTGTATCATTCCTCATGCAAAGCCTTGGCGAAACTATCAGTGTTATCTGCTAACTTTACCACCTGAGTTAAATTGAAGGCAGTGATGTGGAAGAGGCGTCTACCCTCCTTTTCTCTCTCACACTATCTCTCCCTCTCCCTCTCTCCCTTTCCATTCATTCTCCTCTCTGCCCTCCCCTCTTCCTCTTTTTGTCTATTTCTCTCATTCCATTTACCCCGCCTGTTACCCCTCTCTTTCACTCCTCTTCTGTATCATCCTCATATTAAAGTGTGTGTGTATATGTGTGAAGCAGCCGGGGAGGTCCAGGGGGTTTTAGATGCTCACAAATGAGAGGATCTACTGGGAGATTCTTATGTTCAGCCCGTCTGGGTGGTTGCTGTAGACACACATCGCTGTAGACATTTTTTGTAGACCGTCATTTCAGCTTGAACAGTTTGCAGGCCGACCTGCTCAGGAACTATGAATTCATGTACCGAGTTTACTCTGGCATGTAGATAGGCAGAATCTCTTCATGTCATATAATTTGGCAGGGAGAGTTCAAAATATTTCTGTATTTATTCATTCATTGTCAATATAGAATTCACAGAAGCTGCCCTGGTTTTATTTAGATGTGTAGATGTTCTAAAAATAAATTGTCTACAATTTTTTTCTGCATTTTTTTCTCCACTTGCATTAACCTATTCGATAATCTTGGATAAAACTATATAAAGTTAGGGAGAAAAAAAAAACCCACAGAACTCGATCATCGTCGTCAATATGTATCAACAGAGCTGTTCACTCTGTACATAAACACTTTAATCAACGTAGTCATGCATACACACACACACACAGTCGCACACACTCCCAGTACAGTGTTCTTCCCATGCAACAGTGCCGAGTGGATCAGTAGCAGAGCAGAAAGATTTGATTTGTGTGTGTGTGTGCATTGCGCTCGCTGTGATAGAGCATGTACCATGACTCGAAAGAAATCTATCTCTCTCAGTAGATTTCACCCCTCACTTCATTTCCTTAATGACTAAAACAGCGCCACTCCTCTCTTTGTGTGTAAGCCCGAGCTGTGACTGACACACACACACACACACACACACACACACACACACACACACACACACACAAAAACATGTATGCTTCCCTGTGAGGGAGTCGAAAATGGAAGTATATTTCCATTCATTTGTTTTTGTGTGCACTGTAAAAACATTTTTGGTTAAAGAAATGACAAAATCAAGTGTGCCAGGAAAAACCATGTTTTTCTTTCTTTTACAGTCAGCATGTAAATTAATATTTTTTTGTCGTTTTAGTAGACTAGGAACTTTAACAAAATAGGGCTAATCTGTAAAATAGCATTTTAAAAACACTTTACCATTTTTAGGTGCTGATTATGTGTAATGTTTTTATTTTTTATATCACAGTAGATATCTGTAAAATAACCATATTTTTTGCTGCTTTAAATAAGGTAAAACTAGTGTAAATTTATTGTCAGATGTAAAAGAACACATTGGCTTTTTTAAAACATTTATTTGACTTGAATTTTTTTTTTTTTAAATACAGTTTTTCGATGTTGACATGTACAGTTTTGGCTGTTTTTTTTTTCTTAGCTAAAAAATTTACCTTTTTTTTGCAGTGCATATTTTAAATTTGCATGCTATCATATTTCCACCTGTATAAAAATCCAAACTGTCTTAAAAGTACAACAAAATAACTAAATAGAAAAGAAAATGACGTTTGAATAAGTAGAGAGATGCAATAAACACAGGTGGTAGCAACTTTTACCAGTAAACCTTCCAGTCTTGTCGGCAGCAGCTCATCAGGTAGGTTTTGATGTGTTACTGCCACCCACTGCTACATGTTCCCTCTCAGCACACATTGCAGTTTGCTTTTTCGTTCAGAACTAATGTCACGATAGAAACTACAAAAACAAATACAGAATTTGGTGATTAGCTCCCTTCTCTGACTGTCTGTCGGAACAACTGCAGACTCCGCTTTGTTTCAGAATGAATACATTTCACAAGATTCTTGTCAGATACCACTTTGCCTCGCTGGCCTAAATGAACTGATCTTTATTGTACTTGCATCAGAGAAGTATACGACTGCAGACTGATTAGAAACTCATTGGCTGTCTTTTTCAATACTCATGTGAAATCTATTCTTTACTTCCAAACCAGCTGTGTCACCAATATAGGTGAGTATTTAGTAGAAATACACGAGAAAGACTCTCTTTAATCCTCTAAATACTTTGGTCAAACAGCTCTTTGATGAAGTTTTCTCCCATCACAGCTCCTTGTCTTGGTGTTTTTGGGTGTCTGCATCTATCTGCCCTGTATATATAATGTGTGTTTATTGAGTGGGTGGGGATAGGAGGGGGGTAGTATTTGGAGCGCTTATGTAGATATATATACCCCTAGTCAGCCAGAGGGAGAGCGAGGGAGAGATGAGGGTGAAATCTATTGAAGTGGTTCTGTAAAATAGACTTTGTTCAGGTAGTCACTTTGTTTTCATGCTGATAATATTCATTTAGGGAGGGAGATCTCTCTTCCTTTTCTTCTCTGGTCCTCTTCCTCGTCTTGCTCTCCCTGGTTTAGCTCCTGGCCGCGGGATTAGCCGCCAGAGAAAATGCAGGGTAAAATTAGCCTCCGGCTGTCCTCGCAGGCCGCGACCATTGATTTTCTGCCACAGATGGAGAAAAAACGCCGGTGCTTAATGTTCTTAATACCACCACAGAGAAGGGTTTTTTTTATTGCCTTGGTTTTTGTTTAGCTGCTCCTCTTTCCAATTCTTATGGCCTTGAACGGAACTAAACCTAAATCATTCCTCTTATTTTTACACAAATTTGAAATCCCGCAGTTGAGCAGTGTCAATAATTAGTTTTAAGGTACAATCTGATCTGCGTTCAGTCAAAACACATTTCCAATCAACCTTTTCCTCAGTTCCTTTGTCGGTTTCCTAATATGTGAATTGTAGTCGTCTTGGACTCACAGTGAAATAATTAAGCCAGAAAATACTTGGAATATGCTGCATGAGAAATTGGACAGTGAGTTTCTGCTGAGCTGAAAGTTGGAAATGCAAGAGCTCACCTGCTGTGTGTTTGTGGGTCACATCCACATGAAGGGAGCTTCCATTTACACCTGGGAGAACCGATAATGACAGAGTTATCTTCTTAGAGTAAACTGCTACTGTATCACCAAAATGACATTATTCACACCATAATGTACATATTGTAAAGCCCTTTGTTACAAAGTTTTGACCTACTTGATTTTATTTACGGGGTAAGCTTCCTATAAGAAGCTTGTTTTGATGACTCTTGTATGATTCATTGTGATTTGTCACTAATGAAATTGGTCAAAGGAAATCAGTGGATTTGCTGGGTTTCTTTCTATATTATGATATTGTAAGGTCTTGACCTTAATATGTGCAGGACACTGAGATGACTTATGAACTGATGTTACGTAAAATAAGAGAATTAAGCTGAATTGACTTCATGTTGACAGTGTGTTGCAGGTTGATCATTATACATGAATACATTGAGTCCTGATGGCAGAGAATCATGTTCCTTCACAACATTTATGTTTTGAGGGAAAAAATTTTGTTTTAGTTGTGTTTTTTTTTTTGTGCTGTCTCGCAAATTTGCCTCTGATTAATATATATTTACCTTGAATATTATTAAGTTTGGGCTGTCTCTCCTGTCTAGCTGACCAGTCATGTATTAGTTGGGGTGGGTCTTGTCAGCCAGGTATCACCGAAAATGGAGTAACCCCTCTTAAATGTGCAGATCTATGGAGTTCCTTCTTTTCTCTCAGTCCACCCCTCTCCACTCACTGCAGCTTGAGCACACCAGCTCACCTACAACTCTGCTGAAACGCACTGGACAACACAACGACAGGATATAATATTGGACTAATTGAGTCACATGAACCAGAAAACAATTCTGATAAAGTATAATGATACATAAAGCTCCACCCTGCAAGTTGACAGGATTAGCTCCTTTGGTTTGTTAAACCCCACAAGTCTGAATCTATGAGTCCGTCATCTGTCATATGTACACTGCAATTTAAAGTGGAAATGCTCAGGGATGGTGTTTGCTGCTTATTTCACTAATGATGTATAATCCAGCATGTAAAAAACAGCACATGGACACATTAACAAGGTCAAAAAAAATCTTTAGTTTTTCACTGGATGGAGACTTCACCTTTAATGTAAGGTGCATAAAAAATGGAATTTCAAAAAATACACAGCAAAGGAATACAAAGAAAAACTCAATTACACATAGCACATATGAGTAGTATAGTACCGTGGAATATATATGATGATTTCCTGGTACATTTAAAAATATATGTATTTGTTCATATTCAGCCCTGTGCAGATTCTCCACCAGCAGACACACACACACACACACACACACACACACACACTTCACCACAACTAGTTTACATGTTGAGATTATGTCTCCATCCATATTCCATATGACTGACCCAGAGGAGTTAGGTGATGTGGATAATTGCTTTGAGACAAACCACCTGATTGTCTTCTGCCCAGTCTTGGGGCTTTTGTGAAAACCGGTGCAGATGTCTCCTGTTTGTGTTCAGTTTCTTGCCAGCAGCTTAATTATTCTATTAATGAGGTAGACAAGGGATAGCTGGTATATCACTCCAACAGCTTTACAGATTGGGAGGCTTCAGGACAAACTATCGACTGATGGCTACCAGGTCTCCTTGCGAGTTTAGGATGTTATTTATGAGGGATGTTCAGCTGACTCTGTGGTCTCCTGGGCAGCTGTAGATACCTCACATGGCTTGCGAGGTGTCTGGTGTGAAGTCTGGCAGAGAGAGCTGCTCAGGCCTCGAACTTAAATCTCCTGTGGTTTGATTAGGTGATGGGGGACTGAGTGCCTCACTTCTGCTGGCCAAAGCAAAGGGCAAGGAAAGGATGTAGTCAGGTTTCCATCCAATTGTAGTGCCCATCTTCAATGAATTCCCAGAAAATTCAGCAAAATAAAAAATGTGCTTTAATGTGCTTTTTCCATTGAATACTGTGTTGTGGATATTTAGCTTTGAGTTAAACAGCTAGTGATGCTTCAGCTTTTGCAGATGAAAAGGCTGCAATAAGATGATACAGTTAGGAGTGCCAGTCAGAACTCAAGTGGTAGAAAACCATGCAGAAAATGTGATGCAACTTTAGTATTTGATTGTTTCATGCATTAATTCGAGCACTGTTTTCTTTTTATTAGTTCCCGCAGATGGGACCACTATATTTTCACATTTCAGTCTGAGTATAAACTCATCTGCCTCATGCACGTTAAAATGTATTGGCTGGGTCTGCTTTTGGTGCACTTTGTCTGCTTGACAAGTACGATTTTTCCAGAATAATCAGTGGCTGATTGAGAAAGTAGTGAGAAAATGTCTTTGGACATTTCACCTCCCACAGAAAGGTGACTGTCCAGTAGCAAAACAAAGCACAGAAACCACCCCCCGTCCTGAACAATTTGCCGTATTTGACTGACAAAACTAAAAGAATTAAAAAAAAATAAAGCTCTTATCAAAGCGAATGTTGATTGGTTTGAAGCTGCGGTACTTTCAGTGTCTGTAATCATTAATACTTTTCACTTTTGAAATAGATTATTGCAGCATTGCTTGCTTTCACAGGGGATTTTCTTTGGAGCCTGTTTGATTTTATTTAGAACATGGGTGGCAGTGCTATTTTGTTTAAAGGTCATTGGTTTACTCCATAGTAAGTAATTATCCATGTCACAATGGGTTTTATGGACGACAGAGGTAATCTTTTCAATCAGAGAACCACCGTTAATGCGAAACCTTCCATTCTGTGGTGGAAAGAAAATTTAAAAAAAGGTAAATGAAACAAACATGTCGACAGATTTTTTTTTTTTTCTTTTGATAACGCCAAGCGATTATGTGAAACGATGCATTCTCCCATTAATTCCAATCTCATGTGGATTTTTATATACTATGAGTAAACAGGAGCATTGTTACAAAAAGCAATGAAATTGTGTTCATTGATTTGAGGCATGAACACAAATTAAACTAATGTAATTAAACTTGTTGTGAATGCTCTACACAAAACCTGCATTTGTGGTTGTATTCATGATGCTGAAAAGATATTCAGGACCAGCATATGCCTTCTTGGAGATTGTAGACTTGTGTTTAAACCAGTGACATTCACTATTAAATGGACAAATTGCTTCTTGTTCTTAATTCTTATGGCAGTTAAATGTTGGCAAGTTCCTGGCTGGCATTAAAAACTGTATTTTTCTTTTGTACTCAGCTCATTAAATTTTCCCAACATTAATTGGACTTAACAGGGTAACAGTGAGACGTGCTGATAGCTATGATGCAAATAGAACAGTTATTGATCAGCGTTTGTTTCTTGCATTCAGTTTAACAAAGTACAAAAGATCTTTTTTTCTTTTGACTCTACAATAACTTTCTACGGAGTACTATTAGTACATATATTTAAGTTTTAAGCACAGCCAGACACTGGTTGTGAAACTCTGTTCGGAGTCAGACAGCTTGGAATTTTGTTCTCTTTCTCTGTCTACCAGTTTTCCACATTGGATAATCTCTGCTCTTTCTCTCTCTGTGCAGCCCTTACCATTACCCGCCCCTCCTCTCCCTCCAGTCGTGTCATCTTGTCCGTACCCCACCTATCTGTTCGGCTACATCTCCAAGATGCTGTAATTTCCTTGGCCCGGCTTGATGTTTATTGTGAGGCTGAAATTGAAAATGGCCTGTAATGGAGCGAGCCTCGCAGCCCCGGGACCAATTCACAATCTAAATGACTTGCTCCTTTTCAATGGCATCGACTGGAGGGCTCTTTGTGCAGCCTCGTACCTAATCAACCTCTGGTGTGACCCCCAGCTCTCGGGGGCCGCTGTCGGATTAATGATAAAATCATTGGTTCAAACAATTATTCGACCTGAAATGGCTGGCCATTTTATTCTGAAAATTAAAGAATGTGAAATTAATTTTTTTTTTCTGCGCCGTGTTGTAGCAGCGCCACTTATGGCTGAACTCTGCCCCCTAAACTCTTGATTTTATATGAAAGAGTGCTTTTACTTTATCTAGTTTCTCTCTTTTAGCTTTTTTTCATAGCCCCTTTCTGCGTATGTTGTTGCAAATAGCTTCCCAGGTGTCAGAGTGGCAAGGCTTCAGCTACGTGTTTGTCTTTCTGTCCTTCTGTCTGCCTGTCTGTCTAACTTTCTTTTTATCTGTCTGCTAACCCATCTGTCTGCCTGCGTGTCTCTCTGCTTCGGTGCTATTAGCTGTACTGTTTAAATGGTTACATTTGTTATTTAATCAACAAAAAAAAAAAAAGAAGAAATGGAATAAAATTATGAATGACAATAAATTCAATATTCAAGTTAAAACTGGGTAGATTTTTCAAATTTATTTTATATTATTGACTAAGACAAACACGAGGAGCTATATTTAACTATTTCTCTATTAAGAGAATCGTTTTCTTTTTATTCATAGGCTTGTGCTGCCAGTGCACTTACTGAGGTGAAATGTATTAGTACTAACCTGAGAACTTATATGTTTGTGAGCGTAAAAAATCTTGCTTGGTTTTTTACCCCAATTTGTCTTGCAGTCAAGGACAACATGGACCTCACACAGACCTAAATGTTCCTTGCCTTATACCTAATAAAACATCCATCCATCTATACACCGCTTAATCCTCACTAGGGTCATGGGGGGGCTGGAGTCTATCCCAGCTGACTTAAGCAGGGGACACCCTGGACAGGTCACCAGTCTATCACAGGGCTACACTTAGAGACAGACAACCAAGCACACTCACATTCACACCTACGGAATCACCAATTAACCTTAAACTGTGTGGGAGGAAGCCGGAGAACCCGGAGAGAACCCACGCTGCACGGGGAGAACATGCAAACTCCGGTGTCCGGTGCCCCCACTGGGACGCGAACTGGCGACCTTCTTGCTGCGAGGCAACAGTGCTACCGACTGTTCCACCCTGCAGCACCTAATAAAACGTGTAAACGATTATATAAATATGTGAAAACACATGCAGTCTATTATCTGGTACCTTTTACCTCCTGGGGCCCTTTGTCAGAGTGCAGATTTGTTGTAAACATCTAACTTTGAATGACCAGAAAGAAGAAATCCTGGGGCTCTGACCAAAGATGAGAAATATTTATCACATGGATGTACCATTGAGACAATTCTTTAATTTATCCTCTGCTACAGATTTGTCAAAGTTCGTGCGAATTCTTCCTCTTCACTTTTGGAAATCACTCTTTAGTTACAAATGTAAGTGGTACGATAATTCCAGTATAAAGAAACAGGATTCTTAAAGCATAAGCATCATCAGAAACTGAGTAGATTTTATGTTTGAGAAGGACTGGAGCTCCAGATTTTTTCGTATCTTTTATTTAAGTGATCAGTTAATTACCTCTCGTGTGATGCTGAAAGGTTTCTGTGTCATTTTTCAGAGAAAAGTTGTCATTTTGTGCGCCGTAGCCATGTCTTGATACAACTGTCAAGTGAATTTGAGACAAATGTTTGAAATGTCCCAAAACAAAGAACAAAACAGAAGTGCACATCAGGCTTGTTTCTATTCTCTGCTTTGAACTAGGCCACGCAGTGTCATCTGAAGATGGCGGTAGAGGCAGTTTGCCAATCGTTTAAAGAACCAAGAAACAAACACATATTTGTTCATCTGTTAGAGAAAACTAGAAATAAAATGTTTTAAGATTTTTTTCAGTTGTAATGATTATTTCATGTCAGTTGGTATCGGTCATGCCTTAAAGGAAGAAGCGGAAACAACTGATCAGTTACTTGCGTTAAGTTCTTGCTACGATAAAACTTAAGGTATCTCCATCTCCTATAAAGAATATCAACTCTTTACTGAAAAAATCTAAAATTCCTCAACCGTGTGTAAAAAATGTTACAAAATATTTTGAATTCTGACGGTAATACTAACTTAATGCTCCTCCTAATACTCCAAACTTATCATTTGCGAAGATGAAAACACGAAATGAATATTTTTTTTCACCGGTTTCATCGCTTTGTTTTCCCAGTGATCTGCCTCTTTCCCAGTGGATGCTGGGATAGCGACCTCAAAACAGGATAAGCAAGTCTCGAGGATGGATGGATTATAGATCGCCTGCTCGTGTGCAACTAAACTCTGATGAGCCCTGCTGTGCACTTGTGTCTGTCAAACACCACTTGATTACTGGCTGTGTATTTATCATCATCATCGTCGTCATCATCATTATCATTACCAGCCTGCTCCCCTCTCTTAAGTCTGAGACAATGGGCTCTCCTTAAAGGCTCTTATTGAACTGGAGCTCACTAGCCTCCACAGCCTCAGCCCTCAGTCCTCGTCCTCCTCAGCAGCCTGCAGTGTGGCTAGGTAATTACCCGAGGATTGATTCCCCTAACAGAGACCATTTCTTCACCTCCTGCAGAATCACTAAGAGGCTTATAATAAGCCCTGCTCACCTCCATAGCTTCCTAGCTAATGTCTCGGCGAGCCAGAGCCTCTATTGACTTGTTGATGGAGATGCTGGAGCTGTGCTAAAGGAAGCAGAGCGAGGGGAGGGGACTCTTCACCGGGGGAGACTTGATTATTAAAAGGCCACCAAGTTCTGTTTTCATCACACCTAAGATTATTCATATATATGAAGAGATGGAGATTTCTCTCAAAGACATCAGTGGAAGGTTTTTTTGGACTTAAAACAATCCTAGACCTTTCGCCCTGTGGCTCAGAACTAGCTTATAATGTTGGCAGTGTGAGAAATACCTCCGAGGTCCGTTGCATTTCAAGTGACAACAGAGCCCAAAGTTTCAGTTTGAATCCTGTCTTGTTTGTGAAGTTTCAGGGTATCAGAAGTCAGTCAGGTGACCGCAAAGTTTGGCTTCATTATGCTCCTTTAAACAAAACCGCCTTCATGGCTTTGCTAATTATCATTCTGAGGACGCAGCAATTTGTTACTTCCAATCTGCCAGTCAGCAGCGGGGCATGAAGAGGGCCGAGAGCCAGCGAGAACAGAGGCTTTCATTCATTCGGTGGAAGCAGGAGCCACTGGCAGAGGATGGTGTGTGTGTGTGTGTTTGTGTGTGTGTGTGTGCGCGCACTAGCGATAAAGCTATCTTCTTGTACATCTTTATCACTCATATCAGTCACCTGTTAGCCACTGAACTATTACAACACTTAAGTTAAGCACAACTACTAACGATAATTTCATGACTGAGTGATTGGCTAATTATTTTGCCTGTCCAGTTTGAAAACAACCGGAGAAGCACAAGAAAAGCAGGAGCTCTTTTGCTGTGCTCATAAGCTTGTTAGAGTTGTCTCCTTAACAACCTTATAGAGCTGAAACAAAGAAGAGAAATATCTTGGCTGACATGAGGCTGGATGGGGGAACCACCGGTACAGCTGTGTTTCCATCACAGAGCCCACACGGACAGACAGACAACCATTTAGGGACATAATGCAAACTCCACAGCAGCTGACCACCAGGTTAGAACTTCTTGTTTTAAAATGTTATCTGATCAGTAATCACTACTCCACCGTTCCATCCAGCGAGCCTATCATGACACACAGGATTTACCAAAACACCAAAGACTTAAAAATGTAAAAGAAATAAGAATGAACTCAATTAACAAGTGCAAAGGAACTATGTTCAGCAGTGCTCCCTTAGATTTCCTCAGCTGTGATGCACCATTACATTAAGAACATCTCCACCACAGCTACATAGAAACCACTGATTGACATAGTTAGGGGTTTTGATAATGGTAGAGACCATAGTCAATGATTAAAGTCTGGAAAAACACCCCCCCAAAATATCCACTGCTCATCCAAACAGCTTCAGATTCAATATTGCACTTCACCAGGCCCCCAGTAATACACCTGCCCAGTTTGACATAAATCCAATGTATGGTTTTTGAGATAATCAAGCACACGTACTATGAGTAGTCAGTAACATCCTTTCAGTTTTTAGTGAGATTTGTGGCATATTAATGAGAAACTAAAATCTATATGGAGATCGTACAAGTGAAACTAGATAAAATACACAAAGTTTAGACCTGAATTTAATCACTGACACAAATCAGATTTTTAATATCGCACATTTGCAGCACAGTCATGCTTTCTTTTAGATCTGACTGTTATGCTACGAGCTGATTGTTTCAGACAAATGAACATTAGTGCAGTGAGAGGGGAAAAAAAGAGCATTTTGAGATCTTAAATTGGGATCAGGTTGAGATAAGAGGAAGGCTACTTGTCAGGAGCTGAATTTAAGAGGTACGAGTAAGTGGTCAAAATCTCATATTGATATTAAACTGAAGGCAGTTATGTCTAAGAGAAGTAGGCTGGACAAAGAGGAGACCTTACTTTGAATTCCCTTTTCATCAGACCAGCAAAAGTCATTTTAGTCAACCAAGGCCAAACAGGGGTGAATGAAGTCTGGTACTTAAATCACGATACCAGTTCTTTTTTTTCCCAACAGGTCAAATACACACTGTACAATCACTGCACTGCATATTCAACATCATTATCAATGCTTGTCGACTATATCACTCAAGTATTACCATTTATGAATGCCGCTCCATAGAAACTAAAGTGTTTACCGTACAAAAATGCATCTTATTGTTATCATGCTGATTCTTACAAAGGACATATAAGTAATCTTGGAGAAGGAGTGGAAACCTACAAACCACAACAGTTCGTCCGCGTCAGCATGTGCAGTGTTACTTTTCCCCAAATGTTCGGGTTCACATGAACAAAGAGCCGCATGTTCACAAGAATGGAAGGACAAAGTAATTGCTTTGTTTGTTTCTCTCTAAGAAGGGCAGCACATGTGGCGAACTGCATTTCTGTACGTCTTTTATCACAACCAGCGAACACCAGAACTGCTACTGTCCCTGTGAAAATGAACACTCATGAATAACATTTTCATTAAATTTTTCACTATTAACCAGCTAAATGCAAATGCACGGCACATCCATACAAGCTTTTCAAGTGTGTGTTTCCATTCCTGCGTTTGCTGCTCTCTGCCGTCTTCTGAAAGGTAAACATTTTTTTTATTTTTTTATTTTTTTTGCCGTGTCCCAGTTTTGTGAATACTGTGCAAACTGCTGACTGTCAGATTGTTTGTGTACGCGTTGTGATGAATATGACTGAGCACAAACATGCTGTCCCTCAGAAATAAGACTTGTTAACTGCATTTGTAGTCGTCATTTGGTAGGGAACTTGAATTTTTATTAGATTTTTTTTTTTCTTCTTCTCACTGCTTAAAAGTCTACAACCTTTTGTGAAAGCTTTAAGTGACAAAATTTGGCAAGAAAGTAGGCAGCTGCAATTACTCATCGAAGTGTCTTTCTTCAACGGCTGCTCCGTAACTCTCCTGCGCTCTCCCTCCCTCCCTCGTTTCATTTGCTGTTTCTCACCCGTCCCACCTTCCCAACTGGGACAAACATTTTCCTAATGAGGGGATCGGTTGGGAAAGCTGTGGGGAGTGGAGCGTGGATGTGACCTCTGGCATAGTTGGATACTTATTATTCATGGGATTGTGTCCTGTTTGTGAAAATGTGTGAATGAGTGTTGGAACTCAGAGATATTTCTATAAGATTGCCTTCATTGTCTGGAATCCTATATTCATGTTCTGGTTTGTTGATGTTTGGATGCTTCTTTACTGGTTTAGGAGGAGCTGAAACTGGCTGGGAAATGTGTGTGTGTGTGTGTGTGAGTGTGTGTGTGTGTGTGTGTGTGTGTGTGTGTTTGTGTGAGTGTGTGTGTTTGGGGCCCCCAGTTTCTAAGGCAGCTCTGTCTCTCTCTGACTGAAGCACATTGTTCCAGATCAAGGGATGGGAATGGGGCCTTTGGCAACAGGCGAGAGTCGAACACACACACACATACACACACACACACACTAAAGACACACACACACACACACACACACACACAAGCATACAGTATGAACAAGAGGAGCAACTCATTGTGACACAGCCCAGTGTCTATTAATAGTGTGTGACAGTTCAGTCAGCACCAGTGTTTGCGCAGATTTTCTGACTCATACTCTTTTTTACTCCACTACTCCTCTCCTATGATTCACATGAAGAAAACGAAGAGGAAGTTGTGGTGTTCATACCTGACACTACTCACAATACAGCTCATGATTTTAGTCTTGCAAATAGCAGTTTCTGTCAATATATGTGACATATGCTTTTCAGTGCACTACACAAGTTTTTTATACACATTCACTTCAGTCTCAACTTAAAGCCGCTGACAGTATCAAACAGTCCAAGTTAGAAAATTAAAAAAATATATAAATCTTTTGTCAAGACATCTTCGAAGTAAAGATGTTTCTCAGACGAACTTTTCACCAAGATATTGACTCTCCAACAAAGAATGTTAACAAAAGTCAGGCTCTGGCCTCGTGGCCCCGATGATGCCTCCATCATGAAGAAAGTGCAGTATCAAGTGGTGTTAACAGTAGTTAAAGCACTTCTGCTTCCTTTTATTGCAGTGAAACAACTTAGTAGGGCCATGGATCTATAGATGAAACTATACTGTATTGCGATTCCTTTTCTTTCTCTTTATTTTTTTCTGTCCAGACAGTAAGATGATGAGAAAAAGGAAAAAGAAAAACAACCTTTGCTGGGGTTTTGGAGTCAAAGTATGAAATGCACAACCATTAACCGTGGAAGCAGATTTTGTCTAAAATGTGCAAAAAAGGGCATTTATATTGGAGCTTTTCTCACCTCATGATTTAGGGAGATTGGGGTTTACGCCCTTTCACAGAGTTAAAATTGTTGTTCACTTTTATCCATCCATCCATCCGTTACCGAAACACGGCTTTAAACCCAGGACAGGTCACCAGTCTATCACAGGGCCACACATACAGTCAGACACCGAAGCACACTCACATTCACATCTCGACTCACTGGTTAACTTCAGCATGCCTTTGGACTGTGGGAGCAAGCCGGCGAACCCGGTGAGAACCCACTCTGCACAGGGAGAACATACAAACTCCACACAGAAAGATTTAACAAGATTCAAACCCAGGACCTTCTAGCTGTGAGCCGACAGTACGAACCACTGCATCTCCATCCCGTTCTGTTCGCTTTAATATATTGCGTAATCTTTTCCTAACCTTAACAATGTTGTCACTACTATGAGCAGTTATTGTAAAATACGTGCATTTTTGAACTGTGTATGTAATCCAGGATTTCACAGAATCTTTCAGTGTTATTATACTAGTCTGGTGATTGTGAAAATGATTTCTCTTTATTATTATTATTTAAACATTAATATTTTGATCCATCACTGCCTGGTGCTGTGCTACCAGACTGGGAACACCACAATTGTTTTATTTGAACTGTATAAATATATTTTGACATTAAATCACTACCATAAACCAAATTCATTAGATCTGAAATAGTTGTAAATACATTATGGGTGTGTGCATGTAGTAGTGTCGGCCTCCCACCTCGTCACATGGCAGAGGACGGGTCAGCTGTGGGTGGCCTGTGTAAAGGTCAGCTGGCTTAGCAAGTAACCAGGAGGTCTGTGTGTGTGTGTGTGTGTGTGTGTGTGTGTGTGTGTGTGTGTGTGTATGTGTGCGCATACGTGTATGTGTCAGACCTTGGAGCACAGTGCTTCCTTTCTCCTCCTGGAGCTGCAGTGGTTTCTGGGTAAAGGCTGACTCAACTGGGTGTCCCAGACACCATTGAATAACACACACACAAACAGTCACTTCCCTTCCAGTAAACCTTCTCCCACAACTACCACGACCACCACCATGGCAGCACATTCAGTGTTGCCATGGCGACCTCTGTGTTTTAATGGCAGCCCCTCTGACCTGTGACATCATCAGAGGAACCGTCACTTGATTGGTGCTCTGGCGACCATGACGCATGATGAACAGTGCCGCCGTTAACTAGTGGGGGCAGGCCCGGGTCAGTTACTGTGGGAATGACAACGTAAAGTGGAATTACAAGAAACTAAAGTGTCTAGAAAAAGAAAAGCAATTAACGATAAAAATAAGAATTTTAAGAATGAAACCACAAAATAATGTCACAGACTACTTGGATGTTCAAACAATTAATACTTGACCTGAAATCATCGTAAACCATAAGCTTATTAACAAAGTCTGACCCTCATGCAAAAATATTTGGCCGGTAAACTAAAGTTCATCATAAAGACTTGCATGTGCTTTTTTCACAAGTCCACTGTTGACAGAAATGTAAATACAGAGTGCATGTAAATCACAATAGCCATGACCTCGCATCATTTGATACTACCTACTCTCCAGTTGCATAGTACAACAACAACAAAAATACATCTCCATATGAGTATGTTTTATCTGCCAAAGAAATACTAACATGCACTGCTGCAGCCTTCAGATACAAACTGTGACACCTGGCCTCTGGCACAATCCCAGAAGAGCCAGTTTAACGAATCAAATGGATTCCTACATGAATTTAAAGAGAAAAAATAAATAAAATAAAATGAAAAAAATGAAAACATAAATGCTGCACCTGGAAAACATTGGCTCACCCCATTGAACTGTGCTAAAGAAATAGTCTCACAACCGAAACTAATTGCTGACCTCTGCTACACACATTAAAAGACAGTGTGGATTGCTTGAAGATTACTCTTTTATGTCTTTTAATTAGCTGTTGAGGTTTTATGTTACAGCAGTTTCATGCACAAAAGATGTATCAAGCACTTACAAATAACTGAAGTGATGACTGCATTTAGTGATCTAGTGACACCTTTGCATTTTGAACAGATGAATGCCTTCTTTCCCCTTTACCACGGTTTAGTACGTAGCATATTAAACTACACCTGTATTTGTGACACTAAGTGTTCTTCCTGATTTAGTGGAGCTGCATAAGAGTGCTGTGTTTCAAATCACTCTGAGGCAGTGCAATTTCAAAAAAAAAAAAGAAATGTGCATGACCCTCTGGTGATTTTAGCTACATAGAGTTACTAAGAAATATTGAAGTATACACTTTACATTCGGGCCATGAGCCAAGGCTGATCTTTAGTGCAGTTTAATGTTTTTGGACAGCTGTGGAGAGGTCACAGTTGTGCTATTACTTTGAATAACATAGCCAGGTACTCCACACACCTGAACCTTGAGTTCCCACACGGATCCTTTAGTTTAGCAATCGAGTCAACTTATGAAAGCTATCAAAAAAAAAAAAAAAAAAATCCTACAAACATTTCCAGCATATATGAAGATTAAAATTAGCCTGTTTTATTGATTCTTGCTGGCAAATGAATTGTGTTTGGTCACTCTAAGTAGTAATTAATATTTTGGCTCAGTCTAGTGTTACAATGATCGTATAGTTTTTACAGCCTTAAACTTTTATGCCAGTCGATGAGACTTACTAAAACAAACACTGTTTTTTAAAACTTAAAATCAAACTCATTGATGCTCTATAGTTTGACTTTCCGTTCACAATGTGTTTGAGGTTGGTATTAGGGGATTTTAAACATCCTGAAACAGCATGTCACACAGAGATGACCTGGGAGGGTCACACCATCATCCTCAGCATCATCTTCATCACCTTCGTTTTCATCCTGCTCGCTGTCGTCACCCGAAACCTGACGAACACGGCTAAGCCTTCCTTCCACTCTCCCAGATCTGTTTGTCTGACTCGGCTTGTCTCCCTGGCCGTGTTGATGGCGACAGGAGACAGTGGCGTGCTGGCAGGTGCATGCCACTAAATTACCATCCACACACACACACACACACACACACACACACACACACACACACACACACAAAGCAGGCCTCTCCTGTGCTGAGAAGGCTTCCATTATCATATCAAAGCGTCTCTCACAGAGACGTGGCAGCGCTTCAATTTAAGCAATTAATGCAGAGAGAGACTCTGTCACACAGCCCAGCACCCCCCACCACCACCCCTCACACACACACACACACACACACACACACACACACACACACACACACACACACNACGGACGTACACATGCAGGGCTCTCTTGTGGCACTCTGAGACAAACAAAGGTGTTGGGGAGTGAGGATCCATATTCTCAAGGCCATCGTGCTGCTTTTCTCTCCTCTAGTCCTGCCCTCCTGCTCTGCCTTAAAATGAGAGAGGTCTTTTTCACACTTTGTTCACGGTTTTTCCCTCCTGAAAGAGCAAAACATGTTTGCTAAGGTGTGCTTGATTTCACTAGGTGCTTTATGCTGAGCTTTTTGGGGGGATAGACAGATTTTTATGGCTCAGGAGGATGGAGTACCTCCTACTTCGTCTATTAGACATATTATTGTAAAACTGAGTCCTGTTTAAGAGCTGCATGAGTTCAGCAGGTAGCTCGGTACACCAGGTAAACAGTGGTCTGTCCTTTTGGTGTTTCAATGTCAAATAAATAGTGTAGCACTAAATAGATGTTTGTCGCGTAATAGCAACCTTCTCATTTTGACTTCTGAGTGTAGAGGGAGTAACCTACGTGATCTTGGGTTTCTGCAGTAACCACATTGATTTCACAAAAGGAAACTTGTGTTCTTGCAATTTAGGTCTGTGGAAGAAATGTAATTTCTTGGAAATGTATACAAGTGCGTTTAGTCTAATGGCCTTCCAAGAGTGCACACTGTATGTGTGCCTGAAAGACTTGAGACTAGTAAATTATCACAGAGGCAGCGGTGCAGAAGATTTTAAAGGAAAATCATTACGACAGCGGTGTTGTCCTTGAGTCCAAAATAATTAATGCCAAATTCTGAAAGAGAGAAACTGAATATAAAAATCTAGATCTCCTAATTATATGTGTGTCAGGGCTGCAAACATTCCTTGAATGGACTGGCAGACACGCAACAGTACAAGAGGAGCCTGTGCATCTGTTTCCAACACACTCAAATTGTTGCCGTGGAAGACTGACTTACTATTGTTTTGATGACGAAGAAAGGCAAACAAATCTGTCTGACATATGAGGATGCACAATGAATTGATTATTAATGTTGATCACACTTTTGGCTTCCCGCAATTAAATGAACATGATGGACTGTTGAGGCTCGGGGTAAACTCTGCTGCATATCAAATCGTTTCCCTCAGCCACAAGAAACCATTTGCAATGTTTTGCCTTCACTTTTGAGAGTCACAAGCCCAGGTCAGCCACTGGAAAAAAAAATCGCCACAAATTGCAGAACAATGAATTTATGAAAAGCAAGAAGAAAAACATCAGACATTACCTTAGTAAATCCCCTTCCTTTTTCACTGTCAGCTCAGTTTTCCGTACCAGCAACAACACAAAGATTTTCACAGCAGTGCATATGTAGCTCACCATGGATGTGAAAGCAGTCTCCAGTTGGTCATTTAAACCTTTAAACCTCATCTGTCTATCACATTTAGAGCTTTTTTGTCCAACTTTAAAATAACCTCCTTACTATGACTTTGATGTAGCACTGCATCATTGCTTTCTCTGAAATGTGCACATCTATGTAGTCCCCACCTCTCTGTCTTCTCACCCCTACCCACTGTTGCAGCTCGAGCACACCAGCTCGCTTATGACTCTGCTTAAACATGGTAAACCTGCTCTGCAACTTGTAATATTACAGTAATTCATCCATACATGCTTGAACTTGAACTCAAATTCGAAGAACAATGATACAGAAAGCCTCACTATGGAAGTTGCCAGAATTGGTTTCTAAGATTCGTAACGTACGAAACCCCAGACACCTGAATCTGAGTTTTTGAGATTGTCATCAGTACACTGCAGCTTCAAGGACATCACATCTGCCATCATGTTGTCTTCTTTTTCAAGACAATATGTGTCTTCCAGCATATAAACCAACAGCGTATGGACATGTTAACACGGTAAAAATCTTGATTATCCCCAGTGTGCAATAAAATGATTTTATCCCTAAAATAAATCCATAACCATAATAAACAATGGTGATTACATTTTGACCCCTATTGACAGTACAGAAAAGAAAGGCAGTTACAGAATACACAATGAGTACATTCTCAACCTGATTAAGTAACTTATTTCCTAGCATTTGTGTAATCATCATGGTTGATTGTGTGTTTTGTCTGTCGGAGAGCCCCGGTACAGTTTGGTGAAGTTTAGAGCTTGTAGATGGCTTCATTACTGAGATCTGTGACTTAAAATGACCCACTTTTAATATCTCACTACATCCTACAACACACCCTGCAGTCTGGATGCACAACACATGCAGGACAGATGCGGGACGGAAGGACTTTCAACATGCCATCGATCTAAACAGCCACAGGAGGATCCTCTTCAAATCAAACAGTCAGCTTTTAAAACCTGAGTATCCACCAATCAGTAGACTTGTTGTACCTTTTCCTCCTGGTTAGGAGAAATTGGCCCCTGTCATTTAAGCTTTTATCAAAATCTCTTCATCATTCATGCCCTTCTTCCTCCTCTGCTGCCTTTCTCTTAGCGTTGGATTGTTGTGAAGTGCTCCATTTTTATTTTTTTTCCCCTTTTTCTTTGAGGCGAGACACTTTATTAGACACAGCTGTTCAACTGAACCCAGCAAGGCCTGGATTCACTGCCAAGAGCCTCTCTGTGTCTCTGTTGGTCTGTGCTTCTCTCTCTCTCTGTCAGGTGGGATGTAGAGGGATGAATAGGCAGTGATGGGGAGTAGCTATATGAGGCTGTTTACTCTGGAAACCTTGGCTCTGGGCCTTGTTTCTCTGCACAGCAAGCCCATTGATGAGCCATGATTTTATCCTGAATGGATACAAAGTCAATGTCTGGGCATATCATGGTCAGCCTCAGTACTCCAAAATGGTCCTCATGTAATGTTTAAGTGACAATTAATTGATAGGTAGTGCAAAACAGACAAAGCCAATAGGTACATCTGATTAAATGCAAAAGGAATTCCAGATACAAGTTGTTGTCCTTGACTTTGTCTTTGCTGCTGATTGCTCATTTTTGCAATCAAACAGAATTTTTTTTTTTTTCTGTACATGTCCACTGATGAGTTTCTTTTTCTTCTATTTTTTTGTCATTTCACTCATGACAGCTGCTCTAGGCAATTATCATTTTCTTCTTAAATTGAAAACTGAAAATATAAAATGCCAAAAATGGGAACAAGAACATAAAAAACCTATGATGCATCTGTACACAGGCACGTTGTGGCTTGTTTTTCTGGTTATGTAACCACTGTTCCTACTGTGGCACATTTGCATGTGTTGTACAATAACTGCGGGATTAAATGTTTGACTGACTTTATGAATAGTTTCATTATGATGCGATCTGCCAAACATCTAGCAAAGTAGTATTAAACGATACCGAGATTGCAATTAGTGCGGCATTCAGCAATATGGGCGAATGAACACAAGCAGTTTGGTATTTAAACGATTCCATTTACTTAACGGTGTCGCACAAATGAAAAAGAATTTAAAACATCCATTCTGAGGAAAAGATGCAGCGCAAGCAGAGGTCAAGCTCATCTAATAGGCTACTCTATGAAAATGAATCTACGTTTCCATTTCTTGCAGGTATTATAGTGTTGCAATGCAAGTCCGTCCAAGTTTAACAGGCTGATTTGTAATTTTGCAAAAGCATGAAAAATGTTGGTGGCTTTTGATTTTAACTCGATAACATTAGCTAGGCAGAAAAAAATTTAAATTCACTATGCTGTTTGAAGGCTACCAGCAGCTACTGGCAACTTTTAAGGTGATGACGTGTTTTCTTGTGTTACTCAACACATGGACTGAAGTTGTGAATCAATTAATATATCTTAAATGTCAATACTATTTTGATCAGTCCATTTGTCTTTACTGGCTCTATTGCATCATATTAAATTAAATGATGATTGGATCTAAACTCATGGCAGAATCAGAATAAGCTTTTTCATATCAGATTGTTGTCAAATGTTTAGAAATAAAGCAAAATATTGTATGCCTTAAATGTGGTACTAACACATCAGTACCTTACCTTAAATGATAAACTGAGGCTATAGCAGTTTGTGACAACAGATCCGGATCAGGCTGCCTGCTTGTATTTTCTCCTTTATTTTAATGATTTGAAAAGTGAAGAGAACATGAAGCAATTTCAAGAAAGAGTAGCTAGTTATTTTCTCCTTTTTTTTTGTTTTTAAGATCTGTTTTCAGGTGTGAAAGAATGCTAATTAAAAGACTATATATAGATTTTGAAAATGCATTAATTTGTGTACATTAAAGTGTGCAATAAGGACCAAGAAGGATGTGATGACAGCTTTAGCTGCATCACTGAAACAGCCTTAATGCTGCTGGTGACCTCTGCTGACCTCGCCAACCTCTCTTTATTTTTCCAACCTAAAATTATAGATTTGTTGGTTCTTTCCTTATCTCTGTCTTGATTTGGTTGTCTCCACACCGCTGTCTGTCTGTCTCTCTCTTTCTTTCTATATCTCTATAAGTCCCTCTCTTGGTTGCAACAGCTGCTTGATGTTTGTGACAGGCGGTGCGATAGCGCTGACAGGCTGGAGACGGTTATCAGAGGGCCGCCGTGAGATCCGCCGTCTGGCTAAATTGAAAATTGCAAATGAAAATCCTGCTCAGCACGTTTTTAAATTCATCAACCATTATGTCAGATGACCTTTTGGGCATCAGGCTCGGCTGATAAAACTCCAAATGACAACACTCGGCTCTGATCCAATTTCCGACACTGTCCTCTTCCTCCTGTTCTCCGTCCCTCCTCCTCCTTCTCTCCGTCACCGTTCGACCCAGTGCCAGTGAAAATGATAGGCTTTCAGGAGAGCCTCCATTGTGCTGGAGATGAAGAGGTTTTGTGCGGAGAAGATGGCCCCGCAGTGTGTGTGTGTATGCTGAAGGGAGCGCAAGGGGTGCATGAGTTCGGGGGCACCGAGCATGGCCTGGCCTCGTCTTGGACCCACTGTTGTTGTCCAATCACAGCGAGGATCAGAGGCCGGGAACGTGTGAGCATTTAGAAATACAGCAGGGTTATGGGGACACAGAGAAAGGTGTGAGGGTATAATAGACACTAAGAGTAGATGTCACTCCAAATGGCTTTTCCTGGGAGGGTCAATGTGTGCCAATATTGACTGACGTGTGTGTGTGTGTGTGTGTATCATCTCAGGGAGAAAAAAAAAGGAAAAGAAGGAACAGGGCTGATCCTCTCAGTCTATCAGAAGCTCTATCTGTCTGTAATTGAATTCTCTCCCTCTCCCATTGTTGTTGTCTTTGTCTCTGGGGACTGGGTGGTCAGATTTTTTTCTCCTCCTCGGGTGGTGCTGTATTACAACATCTATCCCCTACCGTAAAGGTACATCATAAAAATTGCTCAGTGCTATTTTGCGCCGACTTTTTTCCTCTCTCTTCTTTTTTTAAATGGTGCAAAGGTCAAGTGACCTGAAAAATCCTGTGCTCCATGCTGACACTTAAAGGATAGGTTCGGATTCTTGGGGTTAATTTTAACACCATTCTCACGTGTACCTCTAAGGAGCGATGGCTCAGTGTGATCGTTCCTTTTTTTCCATGAAGAGATCCCCTCGTGCTGTGACTACACTTTAAGAAATGGAGGACAAAACCTGCAGTTGTTAATTAAAGCTACCATTAGCGGGTAGCATTGTTGTCTTTTTAGTATAGAGTTTAGGTAGTGTCCTGTTGTTGAGCTGCGGTAGAGGATGAATTTCCTTACTCGATTTGCTTATGTGGGCTGCAAGGTGGCTCGGTGGTTAGCACTGTTGCAAAGCAGCAAGAAGGTCGCTGATTCGCGTCCCCGTGAGGACACTCGGGATCTTTCTGTGTGGAGTTTGCATGTTCTCCCCGTGCAGCGTGGGTTCTCTCCGGGTTCTCTGGCTTCCTCCCACAGTCCAAAAACATGTTGAGGTTAATTGGTGATTCTAAATTGTTCGTAGGTGTGAATGTGAGTGTGCTTGGTTGTCTGTCTCTAAGTGTAGCCCTGTGATAGACTGGTGACCTGTCCAGGGTGTCCCCTGCCTTCACTCTCAGTCAGCTGGGATAGGCTCCAGCCCCCCGTGACCCTAGTGAGGATTAAGCGGTGTATAGATAATGGATGGCTGGATGGATTTGGTTTTGTCAAACTGTTAAAATCTCATGCTGCTGCCACTTAAAAATCTATAGTTGCATAGAATGAGGACTGTTGATTTCGTCCTTTTCAATATATTGTAATCGTAGTACAAATAAATCACCTCACAGAGAGAAATTGAAAAAAAAATGAAGCCACTCATACCTCTCGGACAGTACATTTAATAGCAGTCTTGAGAAAGCACCTGAGATGCTTTGACTTCAGGTGCTCATGCAGCAGTTGTGCTGTGATCAGCCATTTCCACTTTGCAGTGTTTGCAGAGCACCACACTGAGTCCTTGTCTAAAATATTACCACACTTGAAATGATAGTGGGTGAGGTGTTTTTAGCTGCAGCTTGTTCTCCAGAGAATCCATGCTTTGATGGGGTGCAGCCATCTTTGTAACACACCATTTTCGTTGGTGACATCATTTGCGTTGCAGAGTTGATCCCCCCTTAGTATAGTCACCGAGTACCATTAGAGGTTTGTTTTTGGTTTTTTATATATTTTAACTTCACACTTGACACTGCGCCTTCTTGGGTCTCCAGAAAAACAAGGGATGATCAAAAAGTTCAGAGACTGTGCCTATAAAACTCAAAAAATGCACCTGATTTAAATTTTTAACATCCCCAACTACGTAGTCTCTTCGTGCAGTAAGACAGCAGTTCCAGCTCCCTGGAAGTCTTTCAACTTGTGTTTCATTTCAGGAAAAGGAATAAGTCACCAGGAGCCATAATCTAGTAGGTAAGGTATGAAGTGACGAATTTATGTTGTACAGCCCTGCAAATGTTTAGACGAACGGCGAGCATGCCCCAGGTGCTCCTGACCCGAGGCGTCTGTTCAGTCTTGCTGTGGACTCTTCCACTGTGAAAGCTGCTGCTTGTTCTCTCGGTGATAGGGACACACCCACATTTTGACACCAGTGATGATGAACAGCATAAGAATAAGTTGTTTTCTGGAGAAATCTCAAACATGCACCTGCCACTGGTCACAAAAAACTCCATAACAGGGCTCCCACTGTGGATAATGTCACACCGTCTCCCAACTCGTGACAGTTACTGCCTGCACATACTGCATGCGCATGACAATGACATGCTTCATGCACATGTATCACCAACAGTATCAGAACTTTTTGATGACACCTGTTGTGAAGTCAACTCTCCACCCAGAGACACACAGACAGACAGACAGAGAGGCCTTCCTTTATAGTTACATGAACTAAACTGACATTTAAACAAAACCCTTTTTTCTTTTAAGTAATATATATGCACATACTTGTGCTAAATGGACTGACAGGTGGATGACTTCCAAGAAGAATCCTCTGGGTCCTCGGCAAGAAAGGTTTTGACATGTGGTTTTATAAATTGGACATGTAACTAACATAACAATGGCACATGTAGCACAGTTTAACTGGTGAGCCAGGTTAGCATTTAGAGCTGTTTCAGGAGGATAACTTCTGGGTACAAACTCATATTGGATGATTCAGCATTTTCAAAATTCAAGAAATTTAAGTGTTTTAAAACTTATCCTATAGTATGCAGATAAAACTGTAACAAATCTGTCCGTTAATGTATCACTCCAGCCTTCACACATTTAAAAAAATATTTATGTTTTTACCTCTTGCCAACACCAAACTGCAGGTTCTATACATTTGTCTGATCTCTGATTTATGCCTGCTTGACTTTAACGTGTTTAACCAGCAGACAGCAGTTTAGCAAGACAATGTACCTAAAACTTGCCATCTTAACATATTCAGTAATCTTAAAACACGACTGTGTTATTTGTGTTGAACTAGGAGATAAAACTTGTTTTTAGTTCTAGATGACTGCAAAACTTGTGTATATTTCTGCATTCACCTGCGTATACAAAAAATTCTAATTGTGTGTAATTGTGTGAGTGTGAGTGCACTCATCAGCATGTGTGCACATGCTTACATATGCAAAGAAATCATTTTCAGTGATGTGTTGGTTCTTTCTCCCTTTACAAGCGTGTCCCAGCATGTGCCTACATCTGCGTGTGTGTGTGTGTGTGCAGCTGTCCCAGGTGTGCGTTATTAATCAGTTATCAGTGCAGTTTATTTGCTGGGTGACA
The DNA here is from genome assembly GCF_000690725.1 of Stegastes partitus. Classification (NCBI taxonomy): domain Eukaryota; kingdom Metazoa; phylum Chordata; class Actinopteri; family Pomacentridae; genus Stegastes; species Stegastes partitus. The sequence goes on along the minus strand of NW_007578084.1, from coordinate 159,625 downwards.
AGTTGCAATTTCCCCCCTGATTCAAGGCCTCTTTGTCAGGTGGGAATTACACTGAGAGCACATGACAAAACACTTCACCTCTCTGCTTCGTTCCCTCGCTGCTCCTCTCTCCCTCTGGATTTTGCTACCTCTCTTTTTCTCTCTTTTCTGGTCCTCTTTTTTTTTCCCCCCACCGATATTGGCATCCTGTTTCCTCCTTGCCTCAACATCTCCCTCATCTTTTTTCATCATATGATCTCCCTCCATCTTTTCCCCCCTCTTCGATATTTATTTTTCCTCCCATCACCAACATCATCCTCAGGCCTTGGAGTAAAAAAGGCGGACTGTATAATTAATCACACAGCTTGGTCTAATTAGAGATGAATACACATTGTCCCTTTAGTCACACACATACACAGACACACACACACACTCACCTCTCAGCTTCCCAGTACTAATAGCAGTTGATGCTGTATTAACGGCAAATGGTGCAATCCCCGCGAGAGCCCCTCTTGCCTTGATGAATCTGATGAATGTGACAATAATTAGTGAAGACAGATGAGAGTTAAATTACCACTGACAATGTAATGCTATCCTGTCTGCAACTAGAGAGAGAGCGAGAGAGAAAGATTGCCAGGACATGACAGAGAGACACAGAGAGACAGTGAGAGATGTAGTTCAGTTTCATGCAAATTATTATTTTCATGGAAATTATGATGCATTGATTTAGTTTAATGGAAATCTTAATGGAAAATTTTGTAATTTTCTTCAACAATGCATTTTTTTTTGCATGTATTCCAAATAGGTGATGGAATATTTTGCAATAAAAAATAAATATGACACACTGATCTCTTTTGAGGTCTGGTATTAACATTAAAGAAAAAAAAAAAAAAAAAGCATTTTGATACAGGCTGAGGTGTAAATCCAGACTCTAAAGTTTGGCCACATTCCTAAGATAAAAATAGATATAAATATATATATAAACAATTTAAATATTGTTGACAAGTTGGCTCCTGCTGCCCCCTCAAGCTGTGTCTTCGTCTACAAAAGAAGAAAAAGACCAATTCAACATCCACAAGTCAGGAGACCATTTATACTAAACATGAACATACAAACTGTATCTACGTGTATGTGTTATGTGATTCTTCAGATCGTCAAGTTTTGCATTTACACCTGGCATAAACAAGCATTCTTATCTTCCGAGGGTCATGTGAAGGTATCTGTAGGGCTTTCGTTAGCATTGCTCAAATAGTAACATCGAGTCATGTAATCCAGTCACATTTAATTTACACCTCCATTTGTGCCATGTCTTCTTCCTTCTCCAGATACAGATTGCATATTCATAACAGGTGTAGTGGCCCTTTCACACAGAATATGTCGGATACAGAATATGGCTCTGAAAACTATTTATTTTAAGGGCATGCGTTGTGCAAAATTGTGTGCGACTATATTGAGCAAAAACGTACACACACCTCGCTAGTTGGCAAACTCACATGCCCCCTATGCCTAAAGTTCAATGTGCTGTGTGTTGGAATCTGCCTTGACAGATGCCTGCACGACTAGAAGAAACAAGATATCTTCATTGTTGAGGTCTTTGCAACAAACTGAGAGTTTTCCACTTCAAAGAATGAGGGGACGTAGTTCTGATGGAAGTTTTGAAAACTCCTATTTTGCTTCATGCTCCGAGACTCCTCTGGACAGTGCACTTAACCCAGCATCCAGTGCAGTGCAGACCATTATCTGTCTTAAGGCCTTAAGTCTGTGATACCAGGGGTCAGCAGGCCTAGGTCCCTGCCCTTGCTTGCTGCCCAGCCCTGCAGCTCTACACCTACCCCTGCAGGTTCTCTGCCCATTGAGCGCCATGTCAGTTCTTCTGGCCATGGATAAAGGCTCGGCTACCAGACGCTTGCCAGTAAGCTCCTCACCCAGCCCTGCTCTCCACATTCTGAGGGAGGTACAGAAGGTCCTTTTTTGCCATTTCATATGAGTCTTTGAGGAGCCCTCTAGACAACAACAACTCATGGGAGAGATTACAAATCTCATCTGGCCTGTGAACAGCTGGGATCCCCCAGGAGGAGCTGGGAAATATTGCTGAAGGAGGGACATTTGGATTGCCCTGCTTAGCCTACTGCCAACCCAGATAAATAGCAGAGGATGGACAACAGGTGTAAAAGGGCACGTTGGAACAAAAGTACCAAAGCATGTGTATTTTGATTGGATGTGATGGTAAAGTGACCTGGTTAGGGCCAGAGCATAGGATTTGTACACATAAATGAACATCCATTAAATTCAAGCCGGGCAAGTTCACATAATGGTGATGGGGTCAGTTAACTTCAGGTGAATTTGTGTATATTTCCCAGTATACCACAATTTGCTTTAAGTAGCAACATTCCTGCGCTGGTGCACCGGGAGTGATGTGTTTTACGTCAGCCAGCATTGATTGGTTTATGAGACTTGTTGATGGGAACAACCATATCAACAGAGATGGAGGAGGCTACAGCAAAGTATGGAGGGCCCTATGGTGAAAAAAGCATCCAAGAACATTTCTGACACTGTCGACAAATAATGAAAGTCTGCATGCAGAGGAAGGATTTATTGAGCAAAAGAAAGCGATCACGGTAATGACATCATGGGCATTAACAGTGTTTGTCTAGTTACTGTCACTGCCAGAAGGGGGAGACTAAAGGTCCTCACTGCAGGTTTACTTTTTTGTTGTGGCTGTATGACATTATGTGGGGCATCATAATATGAAGTGTAAGTTATGGTCACTGTTTCTTGTGCAGATCCCGCAGGTTCCTAGAATTTCTTAGAAATAAGCTGATACATTCATGTTACATTCATAGGAAGGTTCTTTGAAAGGAAAATGGGAATTGCTCATGATTATAGGAAAAGGAAGCTCCTTTGGAAATTAAATGGAATTGACAATCAAATTGAAGACAACTAACTCAACCTAAAGTTAGTTACAGAGAAGCCTTGTACATAGCTGGAACCTTGAAAGTAAAAAGAAAAAAAAAAGAAGAAGAAGACAAAAAAACTATTCCAGAAGAAGATTTGGGGTATATTTTGGGGGGTATTTATTTATTTTAATCTTGTTTTAACCTCAAAAGATTTCATAAATTCTCCTGATAGCTGAATAGAAATACCGAAACCTTTGCAGAGAGCAAGAAAGACTGATAGGCAGCAAAGCCTCAGGACTAATTAGCGCTCTCTGCCAGAAGAGAAAGAGTGAGGGGTGATGAGGGAGAAGAGAGAGAGAGGTGGAGGGGAAAGAGATGGTAATTGTTTTCGTCAGAGGCAGTGGGGAGCTATCAGGGTAATAAAGTTAATTAGCAGAACAAACAAGGAGAGAGAGAGGGATGGAGAGAGGGAGAAAGGGACAGAGAGATAGATTTGATGATGATAAATGGCAGCAGATCTGACACCAGAAGGAAACAGTGAAATCAATTATTCTTATTTTCTCTCTGCGGTGGGGAAAAACACACAAGAGCCACTGTAGAGCTCAACTGAATGGAACCAAAACTCCTCCTCCTCGCTTATCTAGAGCTCGTTTACCCGCCATACTGTGTCTGTGTGTGATCCGCTTCCTTTGTCATATTTTCCACACATTTACATCAGAGATAAACATACATATAAACATATTGTACACATGCACATGAGCTTGTTTTGCTGACCTGAGTTGAAAATAAGGGTAAATGTTGGGCTGAGGCTGCAGGTTGTAGCCTGTTTCAGTACATCCCACACTTTTGGTGTTACCCTGATAACAGCTTCTTTTTAATTTTATTTTGCTTTATGGCTCTCAAATGAGAAAGAATCAATCCAAGTTATTACTCCCTACCTAAACATCCACATTTTATCATAAAGGAGATTTTTGTATCATTGTTGGGATTCCAGAAGGACTGGATGCACCTATAAAGCACATTAAATAGCCTTAAATCAAAATATTTTAAGTCAGTCTTCTGACTCAAACAAAACCTGTAGGGAACAAGTTTTTACAGCCATGCAGGTGCAGTTTTGTGCTAAATGCTAATATGAGCATTCTAAATTTAATAAAACATCTGGATGCATGAGTCTTGATATGCTGCGATGTCCATCCAGACCCTAATTGTAATCGAAACCTTAAATCCAGCTCCTATAGCACTAGCAAGAATAAAATGGGGCACACACAATCATGCACACACACTGCAGTGCGTGTGCACACCATGCTGCATAATTTTCAGCAGCTAAACCAATCAAAGCTTTTGCATTATTGAATCGTGTGGATTTCAATGTCTCTCCCCATGGCAACCAAACAGTATCTGACAGGCTGTCACCACGTCGCCGTGGTGACAGGTCAGGTAATGGAACCTGTGTCACTGACATCACATGCACGGGAAACACTTCATTATGAGATAGCTGGGTATGTGTGTGTGTGTGTGTGTGTGTGTGTGTGTGTGTTCGAGAGGAGAGTGAAAGAAAACGCCGCTCTCTACACAGCTAGCATGCTTTCTCTGTCATGTCTCATTTCCAAGATGCTGTAATTCTGTAATTGTACAAGTCATGCTGTGTGCGTCTGTGTGTGTGTGTGTGTGTGTGTGTATTATAGGATGTGAATGACTTTCTGCAATACAGTGTGTGTTCATTGGATGTTCTGTTTGGTGGACACAAGCTACATCAGGGAGCTATGGCAAAGCTTCTGAAAATCTATTTGATTCTTTTATATTCATTTTTGGTGATGTCCTACTCTGAGGACGTATCAGGTAATCCACATTATCTTGCTCTGTTGTTATAGCAACTAGGGGTCAACTGGTATGTTTTTTTCAGGACTGAAACAGAAGCTGATTCAAAATAATTTTGAAAGACTGATAACCAATATTCAGAAGCAAAATCAATTTTAAATAAAAATGTACATTTGGGGCCCTAATTTAGAATAAAACAAACTCAGTCATTGTCTGGACAAACTGGATAAAGCACTGAAAGGGCTGCGTCACTTTGAATCCCCTGCAAAGCTTGAAATTTTCAGTATGGTAGGTTGCTGCCCAGAGGTTGTTGCTATTGTTTCCCTGAGCTAAGTAGATTTTTAAAACCATACCAGACCAATAGTGAAAGGGTAAAACAAAGTCGCCTGAAACAAGCAGCCAATGGCAGGCTTTTACTTGCAGTATACATCCAGTGAGTCAGACGAATCCCCAAAGATCCCATGTTGAAATGTCCAACTTCACAGCAGAAACAAACATGTTTGCAGCTCCATCTTCATATACAGTCAATAATCCGCAAAGTCGCTCAATTGTGGCAACTCTTAACTTGTGAGAGTTTGACCACCTGCAGCTTCATTCTGTCTGTTTGATATTTCTCATGTCGGGATTCACAAAAACATAGAAACTTCTCCAAATTCAAAATGGCAGTATGCTGCTGCACAGACTGTATACAGCTCCTGGTTGATGAGTAGCTTGCTGGTTCTTACTTTGTTTTCTCCTTGAAAACTCATATGCATTATGCATGTAAATATGTTTACAGAGACCAGAAGTGGAGCACATATTTGTACATTGGCGACATCCACCGTAAAAGATTTAACAGCAAACAGTTGAAGTTGGCCTTTCCTGCTTTCTTCTTCTACAACAGCCTCCCTATGTGGTTGCAGTAGATTAGTCCACAGCACCCACTACAGCGTCAGAGAGCAATGGCATTAAACTTGTGGATCACATAGTGTTTCTTGCATTGACACAGTTGCACACACACCTGCTTGAGATTTTGTTCCTTGCAGGACTGTGTGGGCTCAACACTGTTTCAGTTTAAAACACCACCCCTCCAATCCACAGCGGTAGAGACAATGGTTAAAATTCAAACGGTATTCGACCTGTGTATTATCAGTATCCATGTTTAACTCTCGACCGCCGCACCTTCTGTACATAAAGCAGGTCCAGCAACACTGACGATTTGATGAAAAAGGCTCCAATGGGGAAAAAAAAGGTGAAAGCAGGATACATAATTTGATTGACAGGTGGTCTTTGGAAACTGCACTATAGCAACACCACAGCAGAGAAAGCTTAGCTTCCAAGTAGCTCACTGTGCTGTAAGGCCCTCCAGTGGCTCTCCTGTCCGACAGGGTGAACCACCAGTGGGTTCTCTAAAATACTCTTCCTTATCAGGGATATTTCTTTTTTAGGTAACCTGTCACAAATAAAGGGCTCTCCTTTTTTGCGAGTGTGTTTCAGGGAAATGTATGTATAATATATATATATTGTCAGTTTGGGTTTGTTTGCTTTGGGTTGCCAGGATGTCTGGTCTGGGTGCGTTTGATTCGGTTGTCAGGCAGTGCCTTTGGACTGATGTGCTGTTAGAGACCATCACCTGGGACATGTGATAGCTTATCAAAGTCTGAGCAGCCCTTCTGCTGCACTGACACACACACACACACACACACACACACACACACACACACACACATATACACCTTTTGCCTACTACTAGAGGAGGGTGTGTTTAGTGTGTGTGCGCTATGTGTCTTTGTGTGGTTGTGTGTGTGTGCGTGTTTCTCTAGTCGTCAAGGGAACCCTGGTTGGAAGGACAGTTTGACGTTTCGCTTGGCATCATGGGATACGGCTGTCACCTGACGATGCTGCCACCACGGAGATAACCTTCAGGGTGACAGCCAAGACAAAGGCACACACACACACGTGCACGCGCGCTCACACACACATACACACAAGAATGTATACTGGCAAACATACACACACACATATGGAGGCACATACATGCATGACTGCCCTAACACACACACACATAGCAGACTTCACCTGCTGAGCTAAACACAGTGGGATTGATCCTAATTAGTACTAATCAATGTGTTGATTGATAGTTTCACCTCAAGGAAATTCTTCGACCTCCAACAACAGAGGTCAGAGTGACACCTCTGAATTCTTTACAAAAGTCTGAAAATGAGTGCCACGATGAACATGTTTTCATCAGTGTTACACATTTCTATGAATAGACTGAAAACACACTGGCAGATGGCAAGAAGAAAGTAACAAACACTAGCATGACACAAATCTCTTCCATGCTGTGATATTTTTATGTTTTGCACAGTTACATAGCATTTGTACCTTTTGGCCGGCTAGTAGAGAGCATATGCTGTTTCTGTCAGGTGTGGTGACATTTCTCCTCACAGTAGTGATAGTTCAGCTCATGGCATTTCCAGTCCTTCACCGGCAATGATGTAGCTGCCTTGATGACGTAGCGTGTTCCAGCAGAGATCCAGCAGAATGATTCTGCTTTATCCATTTACATTTAAACAATGTGTCCCTTCCCTTGTCCAGACAAGTTTGGGTACACCAACACTGTAATAATCTTTTTAAAACTCAATACATTTTGTACTTAACTTGACACATTTAACACATTGAGTAACCCTTCATTTGAAGAAGGTGTTCATGAGCATTTGCAACACGTACATACATATTACATACATCAGTTACAAATGAAGAGTTCATTTGCAAAAACATATAACTCCATCTTCACATACCTTCAGAAAACCCACTTTTCCATCATCTACCTGAGACAGTATCAATCAAACTTAAGTTATCTCTATTTTTGTCATGTCATTTCTACTGAGTCAAATCCACTCAACTTCAATTTGATGGATATTATGTAAAGCAGTCAACAAAAAAAATAAGGTTTCTGAAAATCTACAAAAATGGACTTATCTGTTTTTGCAAATAACTCTTAAAATGTTGGTTTCACTTGCTCATAAAGCATTATTATATCACTTTTGGAGTGAAATTGTCGTCATCCTTCATACTAAGTGACTTAGTGATCAGTTGACATGTCATACTGATGGTAGGTCATTTTCTGCTAAGAATGGTAAAGGATAATAAAACAAACAGCCATTTTTTGGGGTGGATCTTCGCACAGTCAAACTCCCAAAATATGTCCACTAAAGTTGTCTCCATGTACAATATGATCACTTGCCAAGGTACAGTATGAAATATTACAGAATCAAGACCTGCAATTTTCTGTGTGATTTCAGAAAAAGTTAGATTGGATATGAGGAAGAAGTGGTCGGTTTTAGGCTACTTTTTTTTTTTTCTTTTTTTTAATGTTAAACATGTGGTACATAGTAGTTAAAAGTTAATATTTATTGCTTGTTGATGCCAATTTCTTTTCATGTCAGCCTGACCCAGATAAAAGGTATTAATCTACCGATAAAAATGTTCTAACATTATTCGTAAGAAGATGTTATAATGTCATTGGTCAAATTGTTACTTTATTGAGTTTAATTACTTTATTTATTTATTTATTTTTTTAAATCAAGTTAAATGCAAACTGACTGGCTAGTATCAGCTAAAATCAATATAAAGATTAATTGTCACATTTATGTCATGATTAGGACTGGTGCAATTTGTGAACTAAACAAAGTAAATGTTGTTACCCTCCAAAGTCAACATCAGAAATATTAGTCAGTGAAACTAATTGATAATATTTAATTTATGTACAATGCTATGTAGCCAACTGCCAGTAGCTGGGACTACAGCCCTGGCAGATGGCAGCCCCCCTCCCCCCCGAGGATGTTGTAAAGCAGAACAGTAAGGCAGCAAAGTTTGGCAGTATTTTGATGGAGGAAATAAGGTTGTGTGGTGGCTGTGTCAGAATGAACTGGACTATTACCACTACCCACAGATGCTGTGATCCTGCTGCATCTAAGAGTATGGTTGAGACATGGGTCCCGTTACAGCTGGTGTAAAGCTAATACTGCATTCCATAAGAAGAACATGACTCCAACAGTGAAACATGATGGTGGGAGTGTGATGGTTTAAGGACCTGGGCGACTTGTCATCATTGATGGAGTCTTGAATTCTGCTCTCTGTAAGAAAATCCTCCCGGAGAATATCCATCCATCAGTTCATGACCTAAAGCTCAACACAAATGGGTTATGCAGCATGACAGTGACCCAAAGCACGCAAACAAGTCCACCTCTGAATGGCTCAGAAAGAACAACACTAAGTTTTTGGACTGGGCAAGTCAAAGTCTGGACTTGAATCCAACTGAGATGCTGTGGCGAGACCTTAAAAGGGCAGTTCATGCTCCAAAACCATCTAATGTGGCTGAATTAAAACTATTCTGCAGAGAAGAGTGGGCCAAAATTCCTCCATGGAGATGTAAAAGACTGATCACAAGCTGTCGTAAACGTTTAACTGTAGTTGTTGCTGCCAAGGGTGGACCAACCAGTTATTAGGTTTAGGAGGGCAATTACTTTTTCACACAGATGATATAGGTTTTCAATAAATCTGAAATAAGTCATCATTTAAAAACTATTGTGTGAAATATGCAAAAATGGAGGACATCAGGAAGGGGAGCAAATACTTTTTCACTGCACTATATGCTTTCATTCAGTTTTGTTAAATTCAAAGGTTTCCGAAAGTTAATGTAATTTATTGAGCTTGTATCCACGGTGATGGGACACAAAATTATTGGATTTGTATTGGAGCACAACCAGTGTTTTCTTACTTTTCGACTGGTTGACTTTAATTTTATTTATGCTGTATATTTAGAGAGAAAGTATGTTTGTTTCAAAACGTAAAAGGAATGCAGTTTCCTTGTAAAGGAACATAATTTTGGGGTTGATTTTTCTCTTCTCCTTTTCCTTGTCTGTAAGAGGTTGGCGAAGTGTTTTAATCTCTTGCTTATTTGCTTTGGCCTGTCTGTAAATGACTTTCATGCAGTTCTCTCCATCATGCTGACAGGTTATCATTTGACCCGTTGTTCCAAACTCAGATAATTTACCTTTTCCAGCATTTCTGACAGAGCAAATCAATACAGCAGGGGCACACTAATTGATGTAACTGGGTTTTTAAAAAGATAGCTTTTATTACTATTTCTATTACTGTGAGGAGTTTTTACAAAAATACAGAGGCCTGGTACACCAGGCTTGTTTAACTGATGCTAAAAACTGACTGTCTTACCTCAACTGACTTTGTGGAAACCCAGATTTAATGCATTTACAGACTGAAAATAAATTACATGTACATATAGATACTGAATTTCTTAGTATGTTCATAGCAGAGAAGGCATGTTTCACACTGGAAAACTAAACCATTAAAGCATTATTGCAGTTGATGACTGTCTTGTGACTTGTCCTCACGGCAGTTCATTTTACATTTTTAACAGATGTTAAAGTTTTACCAAGTGTCAATGCCAGTGATTTATGCGCTGTTAATCTTAACAGTAAAGGTAGTTAGAATTTCAAATATATTATTGTGTAGCTAACAAACACAACACATGCAGACACACACCTACAAGCAGTACATTTGCCTGAGGGCTAACAGTCGTCCCTCCAGGGTTTAGGAGACCCCGTCGTTTTCCTGCAGAGCTGCACTGTCATGTAGATGTGACCCAACGATCATCTCTTCCACTCAGCGGGCCGCCTTTGTTTTAACTGCCTGCCCCTTTGTGTGCACGCGTGTGTGTGTCTGTGTGTGTGTGTGAGAGAGAGAGAGAGAGTGAGTCAGTGAGTGTGCATGATGCATGTGTGTAAGTAGGTAAGTATCCCTCCCAGCATTTCCTGTCTTACGGAGCTCAGGCGGTGTTAGCCAGGGTTAGCTGCAGCTTTAGCACCTGCTGTCACTGCTGCAGTCCCACTCACTAGTCCAGACACAATGCCTTTAGCTTGGAGATGAGGATTAGGGCTAGTAATGTGTGTTAAGAGCATTAGCTTGGGCCTGGCTGGGTAATAGATTGTTAGAAAGTATCAGACAATAACCAGGAACTGACATTAATTGAATATAGTTGGGGGCACCAAACAAAAACAAAAAAACCCTGAAGTGTGCTACACAAACGTATGACAGGGAAAGTTCTCCTTCTTAACCTATATTACAGTTATAGTATATTACATTTATACTGCGGTCTGAGCCAGTGAAACAGCAGAGGAAAGTGGACTTTATCGGCTTATTGAAAATCCCGGAAACCCAAATCATTAACTGAGATTTTGATGACTGTTGTTTTTTCTTTCAAAATGTGGACATGTGTCAAACAGGCATTTCATCAGTTTTGAAAATTCCGTTTGTATCCCCTAATCCAGTGTATGCACATGAAGTTCATTTAAACAGTGCCCTAAATATTCAGAATAATATAAATAGTCCACCAATTAATAGATTCCAAACTGATAATATCAATCATAATGTATCTTCCACTTCACATGACCCACAAGACGTGTCGGCACGCAGATGGATGCCATTGTATTTGCAGAATGAGGTCATCCTGAGAATGTGGATGCACCTTTTTATATTTATATACTTTTACTCTGTGGACGAAGTATTCATCACCTTGGTTTTCACCTGTAACCCCAAATTCATAGACCAAGGTGCCATTACTGACATTCTACCATTTTACTGGTGCAAAATGAGACTGCAAACAAGAAAGGGAAATTCAGTTGTCTATAACCCAAAGTCACAGGAAATATATGAGAATGTGAGTAGCAGGTAAGAAAGTTTGAATCGTTCATCTCACATATTCGACATTCTGATTCAAATAAGCCTTTGATAGCAGAATAGTTGAGCTTTGTGGAGTTTTAAGGCGTGTAACCATCGGACTATTCTGAGGAAAACAATGATTGCACTAAATCTTTCCCATGTATGCATTTGCCATTTGTCTATTATGCCTGTGAAGAAAGAGTAACGTAGGAATGTTTGTCTCTTAAAGGCAGTCAAATCACGATGTCTCTTCCTTTGTAGTTCCATAAACTCTGGGCGTTTCTAAAACCAGCAATACAGAATTGATGAAGTGGAACTTTTTCTGTTCAAGGAAGCTGGAAAATCTTTATTATCCATGACTGAATATACTATTCAGCCGTCGGTGTCCATTTGCTGGGTAAAGTGGTCATAATATCCTTGCTGACTGAATTTTTTATTTTTTTAACTTATATTATTATTGAATTTTTTTTTTTTTAAAGTTTCCAAAATGCATTGACACAATCATATTGCCCTCGCTTAACTACGGTCATGATGGCCATTCACTCAGCTGGCGTATTACAACTCTGTGCATTCCATCTCCATACTACTGATCTACAACAGCAAATACATGTAGAACGGAACATAATGCAGCCCAGGTCACATTTTATTCATCTTGTAGCAACAAAAGCTAAATTCAGTCAAAGTGCCTCATTATGTGCCGAACTGTTACATGCTGAAAAAGTCAGCATTTACATAGACAAGATGTTTTAACTTTGCTAACACTGAAGCGAAGCTAAAACATTTTCCTTAATTCATTCAAAGTGCTGTTGTTGTCTAAATCAAAGTAAAGGCAGGAGTCAGGATGCAAACAACCCAGTCTCACCAAAAAATGTGGAATAGCTTTGTTGATCCACAGCACGAAATGTACCAAAAGACTGGATAATTGCGAGACGCTTAGTTTCGCAGATTCTGTTAATGAGACGGAACTTGCCACTATATTGACTGTATTTGCTGTTTGCACAAGCGCATTTGAACCCAAACCATTTTTATTTTTGTTAAACAGCGACAGCAAACAGGGACTAAAAATGAAAGCAAACAGCCGCTTAAAAGCATTCGAACAGTTGTATTTTACTCAGATGATGTTTTCCTAAATCTGACCTTGGTGCCTGAACTTAACGATTTACTCCAGCAGCAGAAACAAAAGGAAACTGAAGATGAATATAACAGCGAGTGACGAGGCCACAGATCAATAAGACCATAGCCGTCTCATGATTTTGCACAATCTTTATTGCGTCACTAATATCTCTTTGTTCTGTGGACCATTGTGGCGTGACACATTTTGTTGTGCGACCATATTGATGCAAACCTGCTGTGTCAAAGTTCTGCTCTTTGCACCAGAGCAGCACAGTGTTACCCCGACTATCTCCCTTTGAATTTGTGTCGGTGAATAAATGTTCTTCAACCAAACATAATCCAGGCAGAAACGAACATTTGTTTGACCTCGACCAGAGCGTTTAATTAATGTTCATTTGATTAGGAAGATGCATACCTTTACGCTTAGCTTGGCAGTGCAACCTTGAGCCACGCTGCTACATTTCAGAAATATTTAAAAACAACACCTTAGGCTGCGAGTGGGGTGAGTTCATTCGCTGAGTCATCATATCTCAGCCACTGCAGCATTTGTTCTTCTCTGGTGAAAAAATATGATCGGTGGTCTTCTGAAGACCACTGATTTGACTAGCGCACACACACACACACACACACACACACACACAGACACACACAGACCTCAGTGGGTGCCAGCAGCAGCAGCAGACCAGGTAATGACAGCTATTTTAGTTTCTCTGCTCTTGATGTTCACTGGCAGCCTCACACTGAGACAGATTATCTGCTGTCCTCTCCTCCTGCCTTGTTGCCTTGTTTGGGAGAGAGGCAGAAGTGGGCCGAGTGCTCTCCTGTTGGATGTCAGTGGTGCGCCACTCACACTCACCGCCAGGATCCTCACGTATGGATGAGCAAGGACACACACACTCATTTATGTAAACACACCTGCACACAGAGTCGTATGTTGAGCAACAGGAGCAAAGAGTCGAGGAGATGCTGATGGAGAGGAACAAACAAGAGTCAGAGGAAAAGGCAAAACACAGAGCTGGTGCAAGGTAAACAGATGGAGACACAAAGTAAAATAATCCACTTAGCTGAAAAGTTTCCAAAGTAAAGATATCCAACAAAACTGAAAAAATTAAATGCATTTTGTGTCAAGTTTATGCAACGGAATTAAAATCTAACAGGGCCTGTTGCTTCGGTACAGCGAAGGTAAATCCACAACAAAGGATCAGACAATGTGGCTTGATAATTGAAAAAGGTTGTTGTGGCGAGAAAGAAACGTGTGAACATGTCTGTTGACACAGCAAACGAAGCAGAGCTGAAGGTGAAGCTGCCCTACAAATATCTCCTTATGTGATGCGTATCTGGAGGGATTCTCTGCCCAATCAAATGAGGATAAGATAAAAAAAATCTGACAACAGCTGTAAGAAGTCATCTTGTTTCAAATGCACATTTGCATTTTTATGCAATTTGTACTAATTGTCATTAATTCCAGGAGGCAACCTGAGTGTACTCGTCATACTATTAACGTGGCTGACTCTGAAAATACAATTTGATATGGATGCAGAAGCAGAGGAAGGAACCGAAAGAGGGTTTCCGTGTTTCCTGCTGAACTGCAAAGCGTCTCGATGTGTAAAAGACACAAGACTAATCACTCTCATTGTGGCCTATTTCCATGGTAACTCTGCAGCGAGTGGTAATTTAGCCTCGCTAGCTAACGACACAGAGCGAGTCATTATCTTAGCGCCAGGCCAGAGGCCCCTATTTAAAGATTCACACCATGAATGAACAATTAGAGAACAGATTGCTGGCCTAAGTGGGGGAGAGACAGGAAAAGACAGAGGGAGAGAGGAGATGAGGCCAGTATGTGGTCAACCCTGTCCATCCATCCATCCATACATCCATCCATCCATCCATCCATTCATCCCACCAGGGAGGTAGTGCTTTTATATAACATCATAACTCGTTTTGTTTGAAACATTTGAATTCAATAGCAGTCATTCCTGATGCTCAGGATTTTGTTAAGAAAACTTGGAAAACAGGTGCAGGCTTGAAAAGATGAATGCAAAGTGCAGTACGTTTCTGTAGCAAGGTATAACAAATGTCACATTTGATTTTTTTATTTGTCAGGACAGTATTTTGCAAATGAATATGACACACTAAAGTCGCATCATCTTAAGTTTTATGACTAGATTGCACATATCCAGTATTTTACCTTTTGGTAAAGCAATATCGAGTTGGGGAAAAAAAAAGGAAACTTCACAATGACTCCTTGAAATAGAGCTGCAGCAATGCTAACTGTAGCTGGAGACTAATTAAGTGGTTTAAGTAAATCTAACAAAATAAAATTGCTTTAATATTGCTTAACTTAATTTAGATAAACTTAATTTATTAGGAGGTGAAGCAATTCAATTCAGCTGGTCCTACACTCTAAAATGTGAAAAGCTGATCTTACACAAAACTTTGACGTGGGCTGATTCCTTTCAGCTTGTTAACACCAAGTGACTCTGTGGTTTCTGGCCTGATCTTACTTTAACAAATCTAGGAAACCGATTTAAAAAGGTAAGTAAATATAACCATCAGTCTTAAATTCAGTTTACTTCATATCTACTTGTAAAGTTTACTTAAAATTTAGCTGTATTTACTTAATTTTGTGGACTTAAAAATAACAAGTATAATGAACTTGATCTTTCTAAAGGTTAGAATCTTAAATAATAATAATTGATCAGATTTATATAGTGCTTTTCTCGACACTCAAAGTCCAGGAACAGAATGTTTCAAGTCCAGTTTACTCGCGTGTACTTAGTTTTATAACTCCATCCATCCATTATCTATACACCACTTAATCCTCAGCAGTCTATCATAGAGCTACACTTCACAGACAACCAAGCACACTCACATTCACACCTACAGACAATTTAGATTCACCAATTAACCTCAACATGTTTTTGGACTTGTGGGAGGAAACTGGAGTAGCCAGGGAGAACCCACGCTGCATGGGGAGAACATACAAACTCCACGCAGAAAGATCCCGGTGCCCCCACCGCGAGGCAACAGTGCTACCAACTGCGCCATCTTGCAGCCCGTTTTATAACTCTTTAAGGAAAAATGAGTACATACTCAGAGTTCATGAGTTAAATGAACAGGACAGTGAGAAATAAGTAAAGTACACTAATGTGATTCAAGTAAGCATCGGTATTACCTTTTAGAGTGTACAAATGTCTGTCTGCAATAAAATAGCTAAAACAGCTTCAGAACCAAAAATAATCAAACACAACAAACTATACAATAATAACGACAATAAAAAACTGTCTGTGTAGCACCATTCAGACATGAATACCAAACCAAGGTTGTCGTATACACTACAAATTTATTTCTGAGTTTGATTTAGAAACACAAGTTTCCCTGTTGCTTTATAAATATGAGTTAACTGAACTTCAGTTGAATAATTCTCCCATGTCTTTTTTTTTTATTTTATGTGTTGAACTGAGTGACTCAAGGGAACAAGTGCAGTCAGCTTCAGATATCGGATTGAATCAGGCAGTCTTGTTACAGGCAGACCTCCTTTTACATTTTCTCAATTTAAGGAGACAGTTTTAGACCTACGACAACATGTGAGGCTGCTTCCACTTTTAAAATGAATGAACAGGGGTACAGACGGACTTCACTACTGACCTTATTCATGGTTAGCAGTGTTTTGATTATTATATAAAGAAACAACCAGGATTTACCTTCAATGACACACAGCAAGTTTTCATTGTGAATGGGTTCTTTAAGCTACAAAAGAACAGTCTCGGGAGAGTTTTAACTAGTATGGTGGGACATCTGTTAGCATTCTAGTTTCTTTAAACCCTTGATTTAATGATTTGATTGGACTTAATTTAACTTGTCATTTTATGTCAAAAGACCTAAAATCAGAAAACTAACGTTTGTACGCTCTAAAATTATCAGGAAATAAAAACTAGATGCTTTCAGTTGAATTGACTTTGAATAAACAAAACCTCCAGATTTACGTTCTATTAACTAGAATATGAATTAATTCCACTAAAATCCTAATTTACATCTACATGTCGCAGAGTAATCGACTTAGCTTGTATATATTTCATTGACCAAAGCATTGTAATTCAAATTTATGTAACACAACAACTGCATTTTTTGCTGCAGTGTCCTGAGTTGGCAGACTCTTTTGCATCACTGCAGTCTCCTCGTTGAAATAAACTCTGCAGATTTAAGCAGTGATAAAGTGGGGTTACTTGTGAAAAATGCACACAAGATGGTTAGTTCAACAAAGTATGACAGAAAACAGAGATGATTGTTTGTATCCCCTTTCTTACCAACACTTAATGTTGTTTTCTTTGTCACCATAACCATGATCTCTTCCTAACCTTCTCTGCATAGCTTTTGTACATGAAAGCTGGGGGGATGCTTGAAACAAATTAGTTTGTACAAAGTGTTGCCCGAACACAGCTGAGGGCAAAACTGAGGAAAAAAAGCCTGCCATTGTAGGGATGAATTTTACAAATGTGAAAAATAATGCAAAGTTTTGGATTTGAACAGGCAGATGTAACGTGACAATCTGACATGCACTGTGGTTGAAGCTTACTGACATCTTAGAGCATCTTTATCTTATCTAAAACAGAATATGCAGGTGGTATTTGGTTCTTAAAGGGATTTGAATCAAATCCTACAGGTACGATTGGATTGCAGAGAATTGGATGTGGCTTAAAAGAATCTCCTTC
Source organism: Stegastes partitus (assembly GCF_000690725.1). Lineage (NCBI taxonomy): Eukaryota > Metazoa > Chordata > Actinopteri > Pomacentridae > Stegastes > Stegastes partitus. Next base: position 142,383 of record NW_007578084.1, on the reverse strand, counting down.
ACCTGTGTTGTTAGGATAGTGGTTGGATTAGCAAATTAAACCTCAGCCACATTCTTTGTTTTGTTTTCAATTGTAACAACACATACCTCCATCTTTGATTTTGCTCTGCTAGCTACTCAGAAAACATTTGATGGAATGAACTTCTGCAATGTGCCCCAAGGGAAATATTTGGGTATATATTTAAAAAGTAAAAAAATTTAAAAATGCATACCAGATTAAAGTGTTTTTTGAGCATGTAACAGGAGGTATGTGAACAATTGAAAGGGAGGCACAATATTAGAACTGTAGTACTGGTACTACTGTTGTCCCTATATCCCTGTTTGTTAATGCTAACCATTTTCACTGTCTATAAACCTCAAAGTCCGTCTCTTAGTTATTTAAACTTAAGTTACGTATTTAGTTTTTCCCATAAACCATCTTAGATTTTACTCCCCACTGTTGCTCCCTCTACAAATGTGCAGCTCTATGAAATCCCTGTTTATTGACCTTCAGGTCTGAAAAGCAAAGTTAACGTGAAAGTGCCTTCACCTGCATTGTTATCATGGCCAGCAGGGGGCGACTCCTCTGGCTACACAACAAAGTCTGATTTTATTCAAGTCTATGAGAAACGTACCGAACTTCTCACTTGATGTATTACCTCAGTAACATTTTCTTACTGACTTAAGGGTCTCAGTTGCTAGTTTTAGGTCTCCTTTAATACAGCATGTCGTTCATTTTATAAACTATGCTCCCATTTAAACTAAAACAGATGAAAAAGCGAGGTATGTTTTCGGGTTCGGTTACAGGTTGCCACCATATTGCTGAAGCTTGAGACTTCACAACTGCAGTCGACAAACCAATGGGTAACGTCATAGTCGCTACATCTATCTTTTATATACAGTCTATGTACTTTACTCACCCCTCCTCACTTGCAGCAGCTCGAGCACAACAGCTCACCTACGACTCTGCTCAAGCAATATCAAGCTACACAGCACAGTGGCAAGTTGTACAAATGGATTAATTCAGGCACATGTCACAGAAAGTGATTCTCAATACGAATAATTAGAATCAGAAAAAGCTTTATTGCACACACAAGGAATTTGCCTGAGTTACTTCACAGTACTCACGAGGGGTGCGTTAAACAACAAGAGCAGAGTTAGTAAGTAATACATATAAAATCTACAGTCCTACGAAGTACTATAAAATAGCTTCAGCCATTAAAATAGAATTTACTACAAAAAACAGTGGCATTGTATTTACATAAAAGATCAAATAAATTACAGTAATAATAATGATACAGAAAGCTGCAAGTTGAATCCTCAGAAGTCTGAATCAATCGTTTCAGCACCGTCATTGGCACATGGCAGTTTCAGGATCAATTTGACTACTTATTTTGCTCAGAGGCTCATTTCACGTTTTCTCGCATATAAAGAAAACTATATGGGCATGTTAAAAAAAAAAAAAAAAGAATTTCTAGCCTTTAATGAAAGGTGGGGGGGCATTTTGAAGACACATGTAAATGTCCTGCTGATATGGACATTAGTTCAGTATGAGGACTTGTTACTCTGAATATAGATTATTAGAAGAGCGAGGCCCTGGTCTGAGTGCACACTTCACCAACAATATTCTCTCTGTTTGCAGTTCACACCCATCACACACACACACACACACACACACACACACACACACACACAGCCTTCTCAAACAACAGCACAGCAACTCTCCACAAGGTCACTGTCTTACTCAAACTGTACTGTACCGTGTGTGTGTGTGTGAGTGTGTGTGTGTGTGTGTGTGTGGTGCGTTTCATTTGTCTTTCCCTCTCTCACTGTCAGGCCTTTTGTGCGTCTCCTTCTAAAGAAGCTGTCAAGCTGTACTGTTTAAGGGCTCGCAGGAGGGACAAAAAGCATACTTTGTTTTGTTTTGTTTGCCTGCCGTAGTGTTGGGCTGAATGAGTGAGTGGAGTGGGAGAGTGAGAGTGAGAGAGAGAGGTAAAGAGAGGCGAGTGAGAGCGGAGTGGGGGGTAACATGTAATTTACTGTTTGCCCCACTCTACTGTACATCGCTTTAGTTATGCTAATGCTGCTCTTTGTCGGGCTGAGGAGATAGCCATCAATCACCTGTCAATTGGTCAATTGGAAGAAAAGAGAGAGAGAGAGAAAGGGAAAGAGAGGGCCCCTGTCCCCTCCCTCCTCGTCCTCCTCTTCTTCTTCTTCTTCTTCTTCTCCTCTTGCTACCTAGCGGACTTGGGGGTCCTGGGAAAGCCCGGCAGCTGGATCCGGATCTGGAGTCCAGGTGGAGTGCAGAAGGAAGATCTGGGGCAAAGTAACAAGAGAGAAAGAGAGAAAAAAAAAAGTGACAGTCTATTTTTTTTTTATGTCTCCGCAAGAAGCTGCCTGTGTGACAAAGTCCTCAGAGTCTTTGTTTTCATGTTGTTGTTGATGTCAAAAAGCTTTTTTAAAAGGAGCATCTAATTGTAATATGACACCTCTGGAAACTTGCAGTGCCACTCAGAGTCGTCGGCCGCTGTCAGCACAAGACAAACCCTTTATTATGCTAGCTAATGTTAGCGCTAAGATAAGCTAACAGGCCCATTAGTGCCAGTTCATTTAGCTCGTTAGCCGAAGCCTCCGGGCTGATGACATTCATTACATATCATTAGTGCACAATTAACATGTCTCACTCTGACACCGTTGCTCTCAATGTTACACGACACTTTTAATCATGTTTTATGAAATGTTTCCGCCGGCGTGACATGATTTATGAGTTTTACATGACATGGCATTAATTACATTAACCAGCTGTAATCATAAATGTGGTGCAGACTGATTCCACGCCTAAATCCTGCCCTGTCCTTGTGACGGAAAATTGGGCAGTAGTTTATTTAAAATATTGTACTATTATTAGTTTATAAATATCCGAGAAATGCAGTGTAGATTCTGCATAACATTCCATTGTCTCCAGATACATTTTGTCACGATGACCCAGTTCTCATTTCCAGAAAATTACAGAGGATACTAATATTTGTTAAACAAAAAAAAACCCAACAACCTTCAACTGAGATGAGGTGTGCCACTTTTTATGGATAGTTTTTTTTAGTCCTTAGATGCCAGTGTACTTGTTTTGAGAATGGTTGAAGTGAAGACCCACTTTTTTATTCAGAAATGTGTTCTCAGGTACTCTGACACTGAGTTTAGCAGATGTCGATTTTTAAAAGGGTTTTATGTCTACGTCAGGCAGGTTATTTTATTGCTTTTTGAACCTATTTTACTCATTAGTTTCAGTTTCCTTGTAATTGGTAGCAACACTCAGTTTGTTGGAACAGTTGCATATTGTTCTTAGTATCTCTGAAGGGACTGATCTCAACCTCAAATAACCCTTTTGATGTTATTTGTGTTGTGCAGTTGCATTATGCAAAGTGTAGGATCAATGTTTATTGAACATCCTAAACTAAAAGTCAGGATATTTTGACGTCTGTTGCATTGGGTTTGATAATTCTTTTGTCAAATACCCTCTTATGATTTATGAAAGTGCAATAATAATCACTGACATACTTCTTTAATAGCCTACTTTTTCAGTCAGATGTAATGATCTTAGCTCAATACCTTTATGTTACTCATATCAGTAAGTGCATAAACTAAAATCTGAACCTACATAAATTTAAGGCTGGAAGATTTTTAAATAATTGATTAATATCGCAACTGATATAGTTTGAACTAATTTACATAATCATTAAATACAACAAGCTATATTTCAAAGAATTTACTGTATGTTTTGATTATAATTTCCTTGGAATTGGTCATGTAAGCAGCACGATATTATAAAATGGGATACAGTGGGATCACAAAGTCATCGTGCAGTTCCGCTGAGAGTTAACAGCATTTTATCATGCAACAGGGTTCAGCCTTTATTTAGATGGTTGCCTAAATAATCAGGTCTTAGTCTTTGATCCAGCAGGCCTTCACGTGCTTTCTGTTGATTTCATGTGGATGGCAGTTTATCTTTGTGTGATTTCAACAAAAATTTAAAAAAAAAACCTCCCTTGCCTTTCATTTATTCGAAGTGAACTTGTCGTCATGTTGCTTCAGCCAGTTTCTGTGTGAGAGAACCTTGAGAAATCCTTTATGTACAAAGATCTAAGAATGCTTACGTGCCAAGACAGTCCGACATCACACACGCGCACGTAGGTACAAACAGTACTATTCTCTTTTTTCCTCCGTATCACACTCATCCACCCACTGATCCACACACAGAGACAGAGCGAGCAGTATTGATTTTGCTGTCTCCAGGCTGTTGAGAGTGTGTATACTTGTGTGAGTGTGTGTGTATAAAAGGGATTAAGGCCTCGCTCAGCTGAGATACCATCAGCCATCAACCCTGCTAGTCCGCTTCGGGCTTTCCCGGCTGCCGCATTGTCTATTCTGCTCCGCTATGTGAAAAATGTTGAATATCAACAATGGCTTTCAGTGGTGTATTGTTGAGTTTTTGTATGAACTAATCTTGCCTCAGTGAAAGAGACCTAGGGCTTGGACAAAACGTCTAGAGCCACAGCATTCCTAGCTGGCTCTCCCCTTGAACACTGAGCAGAAGGCTGGGGCTAAGGGAGGCAGAGTAGAGGGAAAGGCAGGCTGGAGGAGAGGCAGGGAGAGGGAAGAGCCGAGGCCGGGCTAGGAGCTCCAAGGCTGGGGGGTTAAGAGCATGACGGGCCAGGGGGAGGTTTGGGGGGTAAGAAAATGTGAAGGCAGGAAGGGCGGGGTGGAAAGGTGAGAGAAAGGTGAGGAAGATGGAGGCTGAGGAGAGGCCGCGAGGGAGATGCTGGAAGAGGAATGCTGTGCTGAAGGAAGGATGAGAGAGGAGCAGGAAGATAAAGTGATAGTGGAGAAAAAGTGTGAGTCAGCAGAGGCTTACAGGGGAAGAAACAGACATATATATATATATATATATATATTACTTTTCATGCATAGAGTCAGATAAGTGTAGGTGAGCTTTAAAACTGAAAAAGAAGCCTGCTAAGATACTGCATGTAGACTACGCTAGAGAGAAAAGAGAAAAGCACATGCAAAAAGACCACAAGAGAGGAAGAGAAACAGACAGAAATTCAGTATTACAGCGTTCTGAGTGGGGAGTCTGCTCTCCTTTTCCTGCCATGGATGTAATGCTGGTTTGGACAGCAGCTGACGTCCAATCAGACAACAGGACCGTGGCCCCTGTCATAATGACAACCATGACATCATGGCAAGGTAAGCTGACTGAAAGATTGGGTGAATGATTGACTGACTCTGTTAGCGACTGACTGCAGAACAGTTTGATCCGCTGTCTTATCCTGCCTTTTTCTTTTTCCTTCTCCTCTCCCATGCTGATTAAAGCATGCTAAGCCAAGAAAGAGTCCAGCTGTGGGTGCAGATGTAGAGTGAGTCAGGAATCTCTGTCTCCACGCAGGCCTTCCTGGCTGTGCTGGTGTTTTCATGCAGGTTTATCTTGTAGCGAAATGCCTGTGGTTCTGTGTGTCTCTGTGTGTTGCCATCTCTGTGGTCTCTCTCTCGGTGTGCCTCCTTCCTGTCCTGCTGTGTCTTATGGGTCTCCTGCAGAGATAGGAAGAGAGAGACAGAGGATGGGACGCAGTCAATATGATCTTTTCGTCTTCTTGTTTGAAGTTGACATATCCTGCATGTTCATCTTGGAGTTATGGCAGAGTAGCATCATGGTAAATTAGCGGTTTTCGGCACAGTTAGTTTGAAAAAAAAATATTTATCTGCATTGTATTTTCAGCTTCATTCATCCATCCAGAGCAAGTTTATGGCCCCAACACATTCACACAAGGAGCAGACCAGTGCAGCCCTCAGCTGTCTGTAGAACAGATGCTTTGCTTAGAAGCTCAGCAACTGTGTTCCACTTCCATAGCATATTGTTGGTGTTATGAGCTGCTTTTGATCATTTAAAACAGGATAGGATTCAATATTTTCACCTCCTTCAATTCATCAATCTGACTTAGGAATGACAAAACCGAAAGTGTGTTTTTTTGTTGATCTTGGTGTTTCACTGCCAAATATGTTTGGATTTAATTTTTCCTCTTTTCCTTTGCACATTGCATCAGTGTGTATAAACAGTGAACTTAAAACCCAAGGGTTTTTCTCCAATATGTCTGCTGATATCAGTGCTACAACTACAGGAACATTTATTATAATTTTGCATTCTTTCTTGTGTTAACACACTGCAAACTTAAAACCTTCTTGAATTAGCATGTAATGTAGAATTTGGGGCGTAGTTCCTGCTCAGATTTTTGCTCATATTTAAAAGTGACCTCTAAGTCTTCCTGCTTGTGCTCTCAGACCTGCAGACTGCAGTTTTGTGCTCTTCATCGTGCATCATGTGGAGACATTTAAGCTGTTGGAAGTGCCAAGAAGTTGTAAACCGAATTTCTCTCACATTTCTTTGCAGATTATACAAGGTGAAGATCTCTGATGGTTTTTCTGGCATTGGATTCTTCATATTTTCATATTTCTCATTTTTTTTCTCTTCAAAGCAGTGAATACATCCAGCAGAGTTACAGTTTTCTCTTTTGTACTGATTGTGGCACAAGTGCTTCGTGACGCCATTGTCACTTGCTTGTGTGTGGCACTGCGGGGTCGACAGGGTCAACGTGGTGTTTGTGTGTGTGTGGCAGTTTGGGGTCAGTTCCACAGAAACCTGGAACTGAGAGATGGTTGGCTTAACCCCTCACCCCCAACACACACACACACACACACACACACACACACACACACACAGACGCACACGGAAATGTGAACATCAGTGCAGTCTAATCGGCGGCCCCTGGTGATTTGTCCTCTCAGCTTGAAGCCCTGTCATTCCTCCCAGCTCTCCTCACAATTACAGCCCTGAACTGAACTAGAAAATCTGCTCCAATCTATCAATTAGTCCTGAGGCCACTTGCTGTGTGTGTGTGTGTGCGTGTGTGTGTGTCTGTGTGTCTGTGTGTGTGTGTGTGTGTGTCCATCCATACATATATTCTTGTGAGGACCAAACAGGAAGACTGAAGGTGGCAACAGATTGTGATTTTTTTAAATCTTTTTTTCTTTTGCATCTCTAAAGCATCGGTGTGTCAACATTCAACAAATACATATTTCTACCTTCTTGTAATTATTGTAAACAAATTAGGGGGAAGATGATTGTTAGCCTCACACCAATGCTCCTTAAAATTAAGACATTTATCCATTTCTCGAGTGCCTTTGGAGCGTGCTGCAAGTTATTGCTCTTTCTGTCTTTGGCCGTTCTGAAACGACTGAAGACGACATTTTGGAAGAGCTTTTTTTTTTTTTCTAGTTGTCAGAAACTTTAATTTTAGCTTCATTTATACTCAAAGCACCTCACCACCTTCCTATTTTGAGCCGTAAAGCACGGCAGAAGAGTTTGTTCCAAATTGGGAAAGACTGGGCCTGATGTTTAACTCCCTTTGTCTCATACATGTAATTTTTAAACATCAATACATCAGTGTTAAGTTACCATTATTAACTCGGTGCAATTATTGTAAACACATTTGTCCTTGTTGGAGGACAACAGTCAAGGTTCTCAAAGATCATCATGACGTGTTACACTGTAACGCAGAGTGGTTTTAGAAGGACTTAACAGTTAGTTTTATCTGCATTTACAGTGGAGCAAATCTGTCATGTATGTGTTGTAAACAAATACAAATGAGTGCTCACATTTTGTAATTATGGTAATTGTAGTGATATTTCAAAAGTAATATCGTAACATAAAAATAAAAATGGGACACTGTGGGACACTCTGTGGATGAAAACCCTTTCAGATGTCCTTTTTTAGTAGTTTTCATATAAAAAGTCCTAATGTTTTATTTTCTCACTAAATGTAGAACATGTAAGCATGCCTGATCGTAGCATTCCTACGCCCTCTGACTTGTCCTCATTGAGACATGCATGTCATAGGCCTATAAATAAAGAGTTGAAGACAGCCTCAGGTCCATAGGTTTAAAGTAAGGCAATGGAAAGTCCTCACAAGAGTAGCAAATCCAAATGAAAGTGGGCGTGTGTGAGGTGGGATAAGAGGACGGAGTGGACAGGGGAAGAGAAGAGAACACTGTGGTCAGAGCGGGATGCGGTGCGGGGGAGGAGGGGAGGTTTTCATTGCCAGGGGGGAAGGCAGGCCTGACTGGGCAGCAACAGAGACGCTTAGTGCCGCCTGGCTTCCTCCTAAAGACTCGGCCTCCTTTTCCCCCCGTGCATCTCGCTCCTGTGTCTCCTCTTTCTCCTCTGCCACCACTCTCTCCATCACTTTCCTCTCTCCTCCTTTTGTCCCTTCCTTCCTTCACCCTCCAGTTCCTCCCGCCTGGTCTCTTTTTCTTGCTCCATTCCTCCATTTCTCTCACTTCCATAGTTTTTTCTCCCTCCCTCCACGTCTGGGCCATTACAGACACTCAGCGGCGGGCTGAGAGGCGGGGGTGGGTGGCTGTGGTGGTAGGATGGGGAGATTGAGGGGGCACAAAAGGCCTGAGATGCAGCGGTCCAACGAGAGTGGCTGGCTTTGAAAAGAAGCCGGACGGCTTCTTAATGCAGCAAGTGGACGGACAGACTCGGATAGACAGACAGAGCAGATTCAGCCCTTTATCCTCATCCTTTAACTGATGCCTGTTTTGGCCAAAAAAGCACATCATCTGCCGTGTGCCCTTCCCTCTACGCCTGATGTTTTATCAAACACATTAAGATGCGATGGGGGGGATAGGTGGAGGGAGGAGGGAAAGAGGGTAATATAGCTGAAGGCCAGACACTTAACAGGTTGACAGAGAAAACTTTTCCGCTCCCTAAGAGGAGAAGCATACATGTGGATGGGATAGAAGAGTGTGTGCTTTCATTTCTTTCAGAGGTTGCCTCTCTTTTATTGTGCATTAAGACATTACACATTAGTGTTTTAGCGTTCCTGCTGCACAGCTGTTGTTCGGTTTAACGCTAAGGGACAGTGAATTTGGATGCAGCACATTAAGAGAGCTGAAAGTGCTGCTTGCAGGTTTTACAAAACTGCTTTTGAATCTGCAGCTCAGCTAATAAACTCACCGCACTAAAATGCAAACACGATCAGACTCGTACCTTGTAACAGCAATATTTTCAGTGGGGAACCTAAAGCTCTTTACTTTGTTGACTTTTTTTTTTTTTTTCTTGCAGTTAAGAGATAAAAAATAAAATAAAAATAAAGTAATTTTACAAATCCATAACTCTTTGTGACATTAATCTTTGTGACACACCATCAAGTACAAACAACACTTTTCTTCAAAAGCTTCAATTGTAAACAGATGAGCTGAATGGATTTACTGTCCAGCTCCCATCTTTTATCAACCTAATTCTCCGACCAATTATGGCAGTCTGTATTCGGCGGTATTATTTCACTCAGATGGGAGGGGTCCTCAAATGATATTTTCTGAATACCGTTTATTTACTTGCGTTGACTGTCTCTTTGTTGTGGGTGGTGTAGGAGTATTATTATGGATTTGGCTCTAAGAGCTTAGCTGGTCTGCGATTCTGATATCAGCTGGACTTTGATCAAATGCAACAAGCTCTAAATCCACTTTAATCAGCGCTGTGTTAGTTCACCAATGAGGAGACAACAACTGCAGCTCAGGGGCATTTCTGAGAAGCTGGGGAATAAACGCAGACTTATAGACACTTTTGTTTGTTCTAATACACTTACATTAATCTAAAGTTGCACTAAAGGCAATTCTGGAAATCCGTGTTGCTCAATGAACAAGCAGTAATAGTTACTGAATTATTTCTCATTTGGTATAGTACAGTTCCTACACTATGTAGGATTGTGCTAATTATTTGGTCCACATTATGTTTAAGAGCTACTCCTCCCAGAGATTTCCTGCCAGTTAAATCAAAGTGTAGCTGATGCAGTTTTACTCCCATATTAAATGTATTCATAACAACATTTAGGTGTAAAATACATAACTTTTCAGAGCTTTTAACTGTGAGACACCCACAGCACATTTTAAATCTGTCACAGGCTAATCATGGCATTCAACTAATTGTTGACAGAGATTAAACGGTTTCTGTTTATATGAAAATGTTACTGATTGTGCTATATCTTCAAAAAGAAAAAAAAAAGACTCTCTCCACTTAATGTCATAAAATACAGTTTTTATCTTGGAAAGAAGATGACACAAAATGAGTAAGTATCAAGGACTGGTTGTTTACTTTTATATTATATCTGTATCTAAAATTGCATCTGTTTGAAAGGATGAACAACTATTGCATTAGTATACTATACAATATTAAAACCAAAGAATTATTATATGATTGCTATAATTGCACTAATGGGTGTGTGTGGTTCAGGTGAGAGCAGGCCTCATGTGTCCCTGGGAAAAGAGTCGAGGGTCAAAGATGCTGTTTAAGTGCAGACCATTTAATGTTGGAGTAAATGTAGGAGTTAGTTTCTGGGCCCCTCGACCTTAAATTCTGCCTGGACTCACACTGTAGCTCAATTTATTCCTATCAGTTTGTGATGTGCTTGTTTAGGTTAAAGCACAATGAGGTTGACTAGATTTAGGGGTAGGGGAATCATGGTTTATGTTCAAAGTGCTGTTTATGAAGGGAAGAGGACATTTGTCATCAGTACAACAATCACAGTCAAGTTCACCCTGGAAAAGCTAAGAAAACCAACGGTCTTCCTCATGTTTTGTTGACCCATCCACCCACCCCTACCTCCTCTTAATGCTGTACTTTGGCACCTGCTTAATTTGTAGTGTTTGTCTTCAGAGGACACTTTTGGTTGTAGTTTGAGATAGTTAGATTTTTTGGGGGTTTCAGATCAGTTTAATGATGGTCAGCAATATTCTGTTAACCGCTTATCCCATTTGATTTTGTCGGCTGGATGCAAATGATTTATAGCTACGTTGTGCTTCAAACCCTGGTGACAATAAGAGTAACATGAACAGCTGAGTACATCCCTACATGATGTTCTAAAAGATGTACTTATATTTCTGTTGCTCCTCATGACTCTATGTCCCAAAAACTGAACGAATACTTAAATTAAATGAAGAAAGATGTGTTATTTATTTTTTAGATTTTCTTTTTCCTCTGCCTCACGGAAGTACAGCATTGTTCAGTCTGCAGCTATGTATTATAGAGTATTAGACCTCAGCGTGTGCGCATATTAGCAGAAGCACGGATAGACTATCAAACAAAGAGGTTATAAGAGATGAGAGAGGATGGGTTTATTGCACAACAATAGGTTTATAAGGCTTAAACTGATCTGCTGCATACCTACAACAACGGCCAAGCATACACACACACACACACACACACACACACACGGATGCAGGATTGCACATGTATGCATACAGCGACCTCACTCAACCTGAGCATGTGCCAACAAGTTACACACACACAGACGGAATAGCCAAATCCGGCTCGCCCTCTCCCAAGTCCAGCCAAGTCCATCTACTGTAGCCACACGCACACACACACACACACACACACACACTGCTCAACAGCCAAAACCCAGTGACACTCAGGCCAACACAGACACATACACATATGTAAAATGTGACCACACAGCTTAGCCCTCCAGTAAGACCCACAGAGCCGACTGCGTGTGTGTGTGTGTGTGT